>NW_015172566.1:344591-393247 GCF_001447785.1 Gekko japonicus
GAGAGAGAAGGAGAGAAGAAGGAAAAGAGGAAGAAAGGAAGAAAAAGAAGAAGAGATGGGATTTATACCCCGCCCTTCACAACCCAAGGGAGTCTCAGAGCGGTTTACAAACGCCTTTCCCTTCCCCTCCCCACAACAGACACCCTGTGAGGTGGGTGGGGCTGAGAGAGCTCTTTCAAGAACTGCCTTGAGAGAACTGCTCTGACAGAACTATGGCTTGCCCAAGGTCATCCAGCAGCTCCAAGTGGTGGAATCAAATCGGGTTCTCCCAGACTAGATTCTGTGCACTTAACCACTACACCAAACTGGCTCTCACATCACCACACCACACTAAGAGAACTTTGACACAAACTGCTCTTTCAGGAACAGCTGTGCCAGAGCCTGTGACTGACCCAAGGTCACATCAGCAGGTGCAAGTGGAGGAGTGGGGAATCAAACCCGGTTCTCCCAGATTAGAATCCGCACACTTAACCACTACACCAAAGGGAAAGTGGAGAGGAATGGAGATGGTTTCTCATTGCCCACCTCTGTGGAGAAACTGTAGTCTTCCTTGGTGTTCTCCCATCCAAGGATTAATTGGGACTGACCCTGCTTAGCTTCTGAGATCTGATGAAATTGGGCTGACCTGGGCCATTCAGGTCAGGGCATGTATACAGTGGCATCTAATATCTGAGGACAGAAAGATATTTAGGGCTTGTTCAAGCATCTGCATGGCATGCAGAAGATCCCTGGCATGATTGTGGGCAACTTGGGTTAAAAGGCTTAGGAAGCAACTGATATGAAAGATCTCCACCTGAGTTCCTGGAGAGCTGATGCCCATCAGAGTAGAGAATACTGACAATAGAATAATTCTATAAGGCATCATCTTTAAAGGGCCATGGGTCAGTGGTATAGTCACTGGCCTGGAGAGGTGGGGGGGCTCTTCTGGCCTCCCACGGGCTGCAGCACTCTGGTGCTGGCCTGGGAAGGTGGCAGGGGGCCGCAGCATAGGGAGCTGGGGGCGGGGCTTGCTGCCACCGCCTCTGGCACCTGGGTTCCCGGAGCAGCACTCTGGCACACTCCGGCCCCAAAAGACCCCTGGTAAAAACAATAAAATTTTAATATCTAACACTGTTCAGGGTAAACTATTTCCTCCTGCATTGTGAAGCACACACCTGATGCCTACAGTGACCCATATACCACAGCAAGAAATTCATTCCTACTCCCAAATACTTAAATGTTAAATAGATTGTGGCAGAACAGGTGATGGGATGGCCAGAGGAACAATAAGAAGAAGAGAAGAAGAGATTGGATTTACACCCCACCTTTCACTATCTGAAGGAGTCTCAGAGCAGTTTACAATCTCCTTTCCCATTTCCCTCCCTCCTGTGAGATCGGTGGGGCTGAAAGAGCTCTTTCAAGATCTGCTTGTGAGAGAACAGCTCTGAAACAACTTGTAACTGACCCAAGGTCACACCAGCAGCTGCATGTGGAGGAGTGGGGAATCAAACCCAGTTCTCCCAGATTAGAGACCATGCCTCCAAAGCCTTCATTCACTCACCACCTCCCCAAGAACAGTGTGAATCCACACCCCAGTATCAGGACAAATGCCTGACTCCCTGTGGGGCTGCCTGCAAGCCGGGCTCCCTCCCCACCACCACCTTGGTTGAGGCTGGTACGGGGTGGCAAATGATCAATAGATGTTAACAGAACAGGCAACGTCCATTAGCCCCCTGCAGCAAGTTCCACAGAACCACACTATGCACCCCCCAGTGGAGTGGACATTTCGAGGACTCTGAAGGGTACCTAGCTCAGTCCAGTTATGGTAAGCATCTACCATAATCGTTCTTACCATTATACCATTGGATTGAAAGGCAAAATGCTGCCTTGAATAAGCTTATCCGTTTGCATTCTGATACCACAGTCTTCAAGGGGGTTAAAGATCATGCACTTCACATGTTTTTCCCTCTGATGTGTTGGGGGGGGACATTCAAACATGTGGTGCCCCTGCAGACAGACTGAAGTCATACTTCAGGAAGAGCAATCCATTTTTCATAGCATCCAGGTTTCAGAGCGCCTTTGGATGTTATCAAATGCAGAAAATTCAACTTGCTTGGACTTCCAGTTATTTCTTTGAGCACAACAAAAATAAGACATTTCTATGCTTCCTAAAGAATACTTATTTATAAAACTGTTAGTAAGATCTAGGGGAAAACTTAAGCTATGCAAAACAAAATTAAAACATTAGCGTATCCAATTTATCCTTTTATGGCCAATTCTGTCCGGGCTACAGCTCAAAATAGCCTATTTCTTTTCAACACATACTGTTGCAAAAGTTCTGTAAAGTTACTATAAAGCACACTACTGTAAAGTGAAATTAGACACTATTGTAATATCCAGTGGTACTTGGGTGTACATTTTGCCCAGCAGCAAGAAACCTCTTTTGTTGGAGACTGTGTATCTCTTCACAGAGGGAGATGAACAAATCCCACCTCAGATAATACAAAGAAGCACAGAGAATTTATTTGGAACCATCATTCTATGCTGATCTTAAAGTCTGTAAGTCTGGTATACATCCAGTACCACATTTACCCAAATGGAAGAGGATCCTGAATGTAAGATGACCCCCCTCAAAATGTTGTGTGTTTTTGTTTGTTTTTAATTACTGTGCATACTTGTAGTTGTAACTTGTGTGTAATTGTAGTCTCTTTTTCTTGACAGCAGACCTTGGAGAAAAAACCTAATATTCCTTTTGAGTAAGCACACCATTTCTTCCCATTCTATAGGAATGATCAAACATAGGTCTACAGTGCCATCCTAAACAGAGTTGCATTCTTCTAAGCCCATTATCACCCTTCTAAGCAGGGCGGGTTCTAGACAGGCCTGCACACCAACAGCCCCCCTCATACTTTCCCACCTCCCCACCTGTGTGCTCCCCATCTGCCTATGGGTCCTTCTCCCACTCATAAGCCCTCCTACTGCCTGTGTTTAGTTGCCTGCACCACCTGCACATCCTTTCCCCAACAGCACTAGCTACTGCATGCAGTCGGAATCACTGCTGCCATGGCCACTAGAAGCAATAATTATCGTATGGCATTTTGTGTAGAATAGCCAGGAGATACTAACATTGTCTGGCAGCCAGAAGTTCTAGCTCTTTTAGCTGTATGTACCACTAGATGGCAAGCTTGACTTGTTTTTAAGGCAAGAAATGTTTCAGAGGTGGTTTGCCATTGCTTACCTCTGCGTCATGACCCTGGTATTCCTTGGAGCTTGCCCTTCCAAATACTAGCAAAAGCCGACCCTGCTTAGCTTCTGAGATCTGATGAGATTGGGCTAGCCTGGGCTCTCCAAGTCAGGGCACCACTAACAGCACTGCCTCTGTGCACCACATGCCTTTTCTCCAATGACAATGGGCAGGTGAGAGCATGGGTGGCAGAGCACTTCAAGCAAACAGATTGGGAAGGGCATGCAGACCGGTGGCAGAAAGGGGTGGGGGTGGGGGACAGCAGCAGTCGGCCCAACCGTGACCCCTGGGCCCTGGCAAGTGCCCCAACCCAGGCTATGCTGGTGCTGACCCTGCCTCCAAGTCCCCTGGAATCCATGCAAGAATTCCAGGACAGCACTGACTTTCAGACAAGCTATCCCAATGTCATCAGATCTCAGTTTGGTGTAGTGGTTAAGTCCGTGGACTCTAATCTGGGAGAACTGGGTTTCATTCCCCACTCCTCCACTTGCACCTGCTGGATGACCTTGGGCAAGCCATAGTTCTGGCACAGCTGTTCTTGAAAAAGAGCAGTTTCTGTCACAGCTCTCTCAGCCCCACCTACCTCACAGGGTGTCTGTTGTGGGGAGGGGAAGGGAAAAGAGCCACTCTGAGACTCCCTTGGGTAGTGAAGGGCGGGGTATAAATCCAATCTCTTCTTTTTCTTCTTCTTCTACGTAGGGTCAGCGTTGGTTACTCTTGGGATGGGAGACCACCCAGAAAGTCCAAAGGAAGGCAATGACAAACCACCTCTGTTAGTCTCTTGCCTAGAAAACCCTCTGGGGTCGCCATAGACTCCTTCCAGTCCAGTTTTTGCCCTAGTCATGGGACGGAGACGGCACTGGTTGCCCTCACAGACAACCTCCAAAGGCATCTGGATTGAGGCGGATTGGTGGTGCTGATGTTGTTGGACCTGTCGGTGACATTCGACATGGTCGACCATCAGTTACTGATCCGCTTGCCTTATAATGGCTCGCTTTCTTTCTCCAAAGTCGGGGACAAAGGGTGGCACTAAGGGAACAGCTGTCCAAGAGGCACCTGCTGGAGTGTGGAGTGCCTCAAGGGGCAGTGCTTTTCCCAACACTATTTAACATCTATATGCACCCCCTTTCCCAGATTGCCCGGAGGCATGGGCTGGGATGTCACCAGTATGCTGATGACAGCTCTATCTAATGTTGGGCAGCCAGTTGGACTCCAGACCAGAAGATCTGGACTGGGCACTACAAGCCGTGGCTGGTTGGCTTAGACTGAGCCAGCTGAAACTGAATTGGACAAAGATGGAGGTCCTGTGGGCGGTTTGGGGGTGGGGATCCCACTCCCAACCTTCGGTGGGGCACCATTGGTGCCAGCGCCGGAGGTTAGGAGCTTGGGAGTGCTCCTGGATGCCTCCTTAACAATGGAGGCCCAGGTAGCAGCCACTGCCAGGTCGGCCTTTTACCATCTTCGACTGATTAGGCAGCTGGTTCCCTTTCTCGACCGCGTCAATCTAGCAACAGTGATCCATGTGATGGTCACCTTGAGATTAGACTACTGTAATGCTCTCTACATGGGGCTGCCCTTGTCGCAAATTCGGAAGCTACAGCTAGTGCAGAATGCTGCAGCCAGGCTTCTGATGGGTCTCCCCAGGTGGGAGCACATCCAGCCTTTGCTGAGGACACTGCACTGGCTGCCAATAGCATACGGAATTCACTGCAAGGTGCTGGTTCTTACCTTTGATGCCCTATGTGGCCAAGGTCTGACATACCTGAGGGACCGCCTTTCCCCATGTATACTCCAGAGAGCACTATGGTCAGGGTCTCAAAATTGATTGACCCTCCCAGGCCCCAAGGATGCCAGGCTTGCTACCACCAGGGCCAGGGCTTTCTCAGTGGCGGCCCCATATTGGTGGAATGAGCTCCTGGAGGAGATCAGGGCCCTGCAGGATCTCTTGCAATTCTGCAGGGCTTGCAAGACAGAGCTCTTCCACCAGGCTTTCAACTAGGGAGTCGCCGCTACTACTTGGTTTTGACATCTAGCCTGCGCCGCAGGAAGATCATGAGCAGAATGACTGCTAGACCTCTGTGTATACTCTTAAAGTAAGCCATCTCAAACAACTAATTGACCATCACCAGCAGTTTATGAATCTGTATTAGTTATAACTTGAATTGTTTTTAGATGATTTTATGTTGTTTTAATTGTATCTATGCATTGACTGTGAGCCGCCCTGAGCCTGCTTTTTGGGGAGGGTGGGGTACAAATGAGATAAATAACTAAATAAATAAGGCACTTTATACACCCACCCAAGAGTAAGGGAAGTGTATCCCTCTCTTTTTACCCCTTGCTCAATATAAATTGGGAATAATTGAGAAAGTCTAAATTGCTCTTTTTTCCCCTCAGAGCACTGCTGTTATATATAACTGAGTGTATTATTGACCTTGCATGTTATCTTTTCAGAAGGCAGTGGCTAGCCCTACTTCTCAAAAGGACTAGAACAAACACTCTGCACTTGATTTCAATCATATATCTGTACTTGAAGGCTGAAGCCAAGGTTTGTTGTTGCTCTTCCACTTTCAGTTGAAATGTTGTAAGCTCCACACAGGCCAGCATCATCTGTTACTAATGACATAAATAGTAGTTACTCATAAGCTGCTTTGCAGGATACAGCTGTATTTTGGATTGCAGAAACAGCATTTATGACTGCGGACCATAAAGCCAACAAGTTGTAGCCAAGAAGCATCTGTTTTGCTTTTTTGGTTCATTGTTACCAGCCATAAAATTAACAGAATACCTGTGTTATTTTCATAATTACAGCCCATGTGTTTATGGAACAATATCATGCATTTAATTTTTTTCTTAATCTAGTAAACTAAAATTAGTATATGCAGAAGCCCTGGCAACACATTGCTATTACAGTCAGATAAATATTCTGGGATGGCCTACATAAGCCTAACTTGCAAAATGGCTCTTAACACCTGCTCCTGCCTGTGATTTGTGTGTTTCCATATTCTCATTAGGCCCAACAAGGATATCCAATAACAATTTAATATGAAACTATTTTTCTGCTCAAAAAATGGAATACATACATGAGAAGATTGTAAAGATCTGCTAACCAAATACACAAGAAGGAACTGAAGGGCTGATTATTTCTAACAAGTGTTTTCCTTCTTTGAATAATTTCCCCATTCGCATCATGGGAGTCTATTTCTCCCTTACAAAATGTTCACAGGTACACAAGCAAATATCATTTATGATCCTTTACTTTCTCAGCAGCTGTGTGAACTCAGAGTTCTTATTTTCCACTTCTGCAACTATAATAATAACTAGAGGACTGTGCAATTTTCTTTTACCTAGATTTCATATTTTTGTTATTATAGGGTACAGGGAGGGTGGGGACATGCACTGTGGCTTATTTGGTTTTAACAGCAGCAGTCTGCAAGCCCATTTAAATGGCCAAGGGATGTGTAAACTTCTCTAAGTGGGGGTACTTTGAAGGGAAGTTTGGAATAAAGTATCGTATTTTCCCACTTAATATGTAAACCAGTCTTCATTCTGCCTCAGAGAGCAGAATAGTGATGATCGTAAGTAGCTAGCCCTTTCAATACATATAAAGGAAATTTACCACAAACACCAATAGATATTTACTATGGGGATGGCGAGAGTGCCAAGGATGGGAAAAGAATACCAACTTCACTGCCAGGCAATGGGAACAATAACTTCTATAACGTTACAGGAGACAGAAGTTCAAAACATGTGGGTTAGAAAACAGAAAGCAAGCATCAGCTAGGGAGGAAATGGGAAGTAGGTCTTGGGATGCAGCATTTAAGGGTTAGAGATGACCTGGCCAGCTCAGCTGGATACTTAATGGCTGTGCCAGGAAGAAGGAAACAGAAGCTCTGTTCCCTCAAGTGGGAGTCCTGGGGCCATGAGCCACACTGTAATCCATCACCCTCTCCCGATCCAGGAACATAAGAAAGCAAGAAGGGGCAGAGTATTGGTAGCACCTTCATGAAGATTCAAAATAAAATATTTCAAATAATTGGGGGGGGGGGGGGTGAACATTACAACCAACCCACTCATCTATCTTCATGCCTCCCCGGTGCTCAGTTAAAACTGGAGGGAAATACACCATAAAGAACTGATTCAAGTTGTATCTTCTCAACTTCCTGCGGTAACATAAGCTCTTCTATAATTTGTCACACTATGGACAAGCATACACAGTACATTTTTAACTGTTCTCCTAGAATATATATAACATGTAAATGCATTAAATGTGCATTCACAAGCATATTTATCATATAGGTGTACTTTGCTATGTACTGATCTGTGTTAAATATCAGCATGCCATGTAGAAATAAGAGGACAATTCAATTTCACCCATAAGATTAGTGTTTTTGTTTACGGAGTCTCATGCATATGGCCATCAGTTCTCTGTGTTTCAAACAGTGTGTGTGTATAAAGTGCCATCAAGTTGCAGCTGACTAATGGTGACCCCTGCAAGGAGCTTTCAAGGCAAGTGAGAAGCAAAGGTGGTTTGCCATTGCCTTTTTTTTTTTGCAGAGTTTCTAACACAGAGCTGTTGAACTCATTTATTACATGGGCTGGATCTGACACAAATGTCACTTAGGCTGGGTCATGTGTGTCATAAAGTGTAATGCCAGGTACCAAAGATAGAAATTTTATAAAGGACACAGGTAAACCCAATTAGCAATATTTTTTTTTACTCAAAATGCAAACACACTTAAAATATTAACACTCTTACAGTATTTCCTTATCTCCCTGATGCCCACCCTCCCACTTCCACTGCCCATTATGCATTGACACTGGGACAGTATACAGGAACATAATGTACAGCCTCTGTCATCTGGCAATACAAGTACTCATCAGCTGCGCATGGGCAAATATAGCCCCAGATGGACCACTTCCAGCCCATGGGCCGTATGTTTGACACCCCTGTGCTAACCATACCACATGTGAAAGCAACCAAGTCATGCAGTGGTTACCAGCAGTTATAGAAAGGCCAAGGAGTTCTTACCAATGTAAATTCCCATTACAATGTTTCTTGTCAAGGGACCTATGTGGCAAGCCTGAGTTTACCTCTGTGTAACGAGATGACCTTTTCCTATTACTCCCACCAAAAAATGTTTCACGTCTAGTTGCAATTTTCTCCTTCCTCCTTTGAAATCCAAAACCTTCTTAATAAGGGCAGACCACTCAGAGTAGTATACATACTGCAGCTCATTTTAAAGAAGATGACCTCTGCATAAGCACTGTTCCCCAGAACTGCCACCATTCATTCACTCAGTTACAAAGAATCCAGACTGCATCATTGACCAACCATTGTGCTTATGTTTTCCTTGTCTATTTCTTAAAACCTCTGGTCATGGTCTCCCACACACACACCACATTTGAATGTAATTGCTGCCACACCCTGTCAACATGGATTGCAATGTACCATTGATTTACACAGTAGTAAAAGGAAGAATGCTTTCCTTCCATTCTCCCCCAAAAAACAAATTCTCTCTATAAAATAAAGAATTAGTTATGGTAAAAAGGAAATATATAAATTAAAACACTACTTAAAACAGAGACAACAGCTGAACCCTCCCATATAGCTTAGAATTAGCCTCTCTACCCAGGAGCCCCCAGTGGAAGGAACCAACGTCTTGTAGGAAAATGTTGTTTTTTTCTTTGTTACCATTTCAAACTACTGGTAGATGCAATATTGAGACACCTAAAGTGCTTAAAGAGACTGGGTTCATGGCTAAAATAAAATTATATGCTAGGTCGAGGTGTGTGGAGAGGGAAGAAATCTTGAATGAAATGTGTCCACACAGATCAGAGAAGCCCGAAATTTCCCCACTATGGACAATTACTTTGATGACACTTCATTCAAGTTCAGTGCATGCCCACTTAAAGAAAACCAGAAGAATTTCAAGTTTCCAGAAGGGGATTATAATGCTAATATATGGAAATATCATTTCTTGGAATAAAGAGTGCAACTAATTTGCTACAAAATCCATTGAGAAGAAATAAAGTCCAAGGCAGGGGGATTGAAAGTACAGAAAATTTCTACACAACTCTAGGGACAAAATTTTACTCCATGGTCTCTGGTATTAAGCATATAGCCTGTAGCTCAAATTAGGAGCTGCGGTGGCTCAAGTGGTTAAGACGCTGAACTGCAGGCTGTGGAAGGTCAGTAGTTCAGCGGTTCAAGACCCGGGTGCCGCAAGAGAGGGTGAGCTCCTGTCTCTAGTTCCAGCTCCTGCCAACCTAGCAGTTCGAAAGCAAGAAATTGCAAGTAGATAAATAGGTACCACTTCGGTGGGAAGGTAACAGCGTTCCGTGCGCCTTGGTGTTTAGTCATGCCGGCCACATGACCACGGAAACGTCTTCGGACAGCGCTGGCTCTTCGGCTTTGAAACGGAGATGAGCACCGCAACCCTAGAGTCGGATTCGACTGGCTTTCGAGCAAGGGAACCTTTATCTTTACCTTTACCTGTAGCTCAAGTGGTCAGAATACAGAGGAATGTAAACTGAAAAAGACATGAGGAGTGCGGGGGAGGGGGGGAGTCCATACAAACCATTGCACTTTGAATTGTCAAGCCTCAGTGGTGTGTCTGAACTACTTTGCATACTCAGTGAACTCCAAAAGAACTAAGTATAATGTACTCTAGATTTCGAAGAAAAGCTGCACGCAATATATTTGCAGGCCATGAGGCACTTTTTCCTTTTTCAACCCCCAAAAGGGAAATGAAGGACCATACCATATTAATGAGCAACACAGAGAAGTACAGACTGGTTATAATCCATCCCTCATCATCTCTTTTACACACTCATTAACATTTACGCCATGATTTTTTACAGGTTTCAACCTGTAGCCTATTAACTTTTTGCTCAAATCAAAACAATGTTTCATATGTTTCCAATAGGCACAAATATTACTATTCTAATACTAATAGTTCTGAGGAAAATTCATCATCAGAAGTGCAGGTTGCTTTAATCCTGATACAAGGCTATGAATGGGAGACCAGATTTCTTTGAGAAAGCTAAAATATATCATTGGTAATTTATTCAGAATTCAGTTGTACATTTAGGGAATGAGGAACAAAATCATCAGTTGAAAATATGACCCAGTGAAAGACTGAAGTTTGATTGTGCTAGTATAATTATAGACAATGATCCCTGTGATACAAAAAAAAAACAGAATTCATACAAACTTGGGAAAACTTCAGCTTCACAAGAGAAAGCAGTGTTCCTGTCACAAAAGGGGTGGTGGCAATTCCTCACTCAACATAAATCTATGCAAGCATCTTTACTTACCAAAGATAAAGTTTCCTCAGTCCTTTATTGTTCTTCCTACAGTTCATCATGAAAAATCAACAACTGTGGGACTTTGAGCCAGAAAGCCCACTATAGGTCATACTCACTCAAATAATTTATTTTTCTGCCTGAGTGTTTCAACAAGGGAAGAAATCAATCAGATCATTCCGCAACCAATTTTAAAGGAGAGCCAGATGGATGTTTTAGTGGGATGTGTTCTCCATTGGCAAAGAGCTAAGAAAAAATTCATAATAGTTGTTGCAACAAGACACTCCAAAGCAAAACAAAAATTTAAAAAATGGGAAAACACTATGGTTCTTATTAAAACAATATAGCAAAGCAAAAAAAGATGTATTAATAAATGCAATGGAAATTGCTTTATTTGACCTTATGTTCACAAAATAATTTTATTATACGTATGAAAGCAGCTTACAGGCAATAAAATTATGAAAACATTCACAAGACTTGAATAACACAGACCTGATTTGGGATGAATAACTTTATTAGGCTTCTAAGTTATCTCTCTCATCTTTTTCCTGACTACACATCTTGATTAATTCTATTCATGGTTTCTCTGAAGCTTTGGGATTCGCTAACATTACCCCCACACACACACTGACCAAATTGATCTTTTGGAATGTTCTTTGTATATTAAATGCTGGTGACTGTTTCTAGAATTAGCAACTTCATTCATTTTATTTTAGATTACCAAGGAAAATGACAGGAATTTGGGTTTCAATTTTTGGATACGAGAAATAAATTGCAGCATCCTTTTTGAAGCTCTAATGTGGATGGGGTTTTGCTGCACCATTCACTGTCTGAATTCAAAGTAGGAATGAGGCACTATTTATTCTGCAACAGATAGCAAACAAACAGAAAACTAAACTTAATTTCAGTACCACAGTATCTCATGAGTGTCATTCTGAATGGGAGACTGTAGCACGCAACCAAATGCTTTGAAAGAAAAAGTATAGCTTCACTGAAACAGGCGGCGACATGACATAAGGTTCCCCCCCCCATTTTTAAAATACTATTTTCATAAGAATGTAAGAACACCCCCACTGGATCAGCCCAGCATCTTATTCCCCAATGTGGCCAGCTAGATGTCCCTGGGAAGTGCAGAGACAGAGATGACCCAAGCAGGGCTTAGGGCAATAGCCCTCCCCATTGTTTTGTCTTCAGCATCTGACAAAATGGAGATTGTATTTAGCTATCAGGAGTTTTCCCCAGTGGGAAAAACCCCCAAGCTTTGAAATAAGAAAAGTCATAGATGGGGTGGTTTTATTGTACAAAATGGCAAATACTTTTTTGTGGTGAACTAAAGTGGTATTCTTCTCAGACCAATTAATCTTTAAAGTTGTATTCATATAAAAGGTAAACTATATACAGTTTCACATGCTGACAGTCAAGCAAAGTCAACATAACATGAAACTTCCAAACAAATAGCTGTAATTAGTTTTGCTTTGATAAGGGCACAACATCGACAAGTTGTCATTTAGTCAACTCTGGTCCTGTATTTTTGAAGTGCATCTCTCTCTTGTTACAGTGCTTTTTAAAAAATTCACTCTGTTTTGCTGTGCCTTTGTACACGTTTTTAGTTATCCCAGCAAAGCTGACCTTCCAAATACTCATTTTATAAAGTGCTGACTAGTAAACTGGTCAAAATGCAGTTGTTGTGAGACCCCAGAAATATCCCACTATTTCAACATATATTAAAATAAGATAAATAGATTTGTTGTAACATGTGAAAAAATAGCAATTTTAAATAATAAATAAATAAAGCCGGTATTGACACTATTTTTCTACTATTAAAAATATTCCACTCTTGTTATAAGGCTTCGTTGATGTTCAAAAATCATTTATAAAGGCATCACCTGCTCTGCCAATTCACCCAACATTACTCGCAACCTAGAAACACTCGCGAACAACTATGCAAGTCAAATGGAAATCTTATATTTAATTTAATACATTTTATCCATATAGTAAACTTTATTTGCTTCCACCAGTTCAGTTTCACCATATGTTGATCCAGCTGAAGTTGTTTTCCTTGCAACTATACTGTATCTACATGTTAGATCCATTTCCATTTGGGATGAACAACACAGAACAACTTTGGAATACAATGTTATGTAAATTGGAAATCTTTGTTTTAAATTTTATGGTTTTATCAAACAGCAGTTAATTTGAGCTCCGGGCTTTTTATGTGATGGCTTTAACTCTTACAATAACATACTTTCTCAAGTAAAGCACCTTATCTTTCATATACTATTACAATTTGATAGCTTTACCACTCAGGTTTTATGTTGACCATTTTGCGTGATAGGATTAATCTTTTCCAAAGAAACATCAGCCTCAAAATCCAAGATACCTGATAAGGCTGGAGACGTTTTCTCCAGAGCTCTAGAAAGTTCCCCCTCCTCTTCTTTTTTCATAATGTCATCATCTTCTGGGCATATAACAGCATGAGGGATCAGATAAACCAAATTACAATCTTTGGGGCTGGATCCTCTGGGCTCAAGCTGACTGGAAAAGGCTACGCCCCCATTGTTGTTGATACTAACTGTCTCTATAGCATTACTGGAAGCAGGACAGAGTCTGTAGCATCCCAAGAGGGTTGAAAATGCCTTGCGGAAATCTGCATTGAAGGCATAAATGATGGGGTTCAGTGAAGAATTGGCCCATCCAAACCAAACGAAAACATCAAAAGTGGTTGAACTAATACAAAAAGGTTCTACTCCCCTGGATGGTATACCAGGCTCACAGAAAGGGACCATGCAGTTCAGTATGAAAAAGGGTAACCAGCAGCATACAAACACCCCCATTATGACTGACAACGTCTTCAAGACTTTAGTTTCTCTCTTGAAGGACATTTTGAAGGAACTTTCTGGCTGCTGACTATCCATGCTGTTTCCATTGCCAGTGGTAGTCTGGCAGTTCTTAGCATGCACTGCTGCTCTTTCCAAGGCTGAAATGCGTCTTATTTGTTTCTGAGCAATCCTGTATATCCTTGTGTAGGTGACTATCATGATGGCCACTGGGATGTAAAAGCTAATGAGAGAGGAAGAGATAGCATACATCCTGTTTAAACTGGAGTCACAGTTGTCCATGGCTACACCTTGAAAGCTAGCATTGAAGTCTAAAAAGCTTGTGGTCTTAGCCTTGTGCCAGTTCAGTTGCACCGGAATGAAGGAGATCAACACAGACAAGGTCCACGCCACGCTGATCATGATGAACGCTGCCTTGGGGGTCATTTTCCTCTCATACCTAAACGGACTGGAGATGGCCCAGTATCTGTCCACGCTAATGACACAGAGATTTAAGATAGAGGCTGTAGAACACATGATATCAAATGCTACCCAGATGTTACAGAATGATCCAAAAGGCCAGAAGCCAGCTATCTCTGCCACAGCTTTCCAGGGCATGACCAAGACTGCTACTAAAAGGTCTGAGACTGCCAAAGAGATCACAAAGAAGTTGGTCACCTTAGACCTCAGATGGCGAAACCTAATTACAGCTGCACAAACCAGGGTGTTCCCTAGGAGCGTGGAGAGAATGAGCAAAGAGAGAAAGCAGCCGGTGAGGATTCGGAAGCAGGAATCCCTTTTCACAAGCAAACCTGCCCCATCCATAGTGGTGTTGTTCCAAGTCATATTTTCTCCTGAGGCAATATCATATCATGGGTTTTCGTGATGACATCAGCTCTTGTCCTTGCAGAGCTCACAAAACAGACATCAGGTGTCCATTAATTACTCACCACCAGGCAGACCCCCTAAGGCTTGTGCTATAGTCTCTTCGCCCTTGGGAGGGATCCCATCATCCTTAGGAACCTCATTAAGAAACATCAGCCGCTCTGTGGCAAGTAGCTAGAACTGACTATCGCAGTCATGTTTTCTCAGCCAGCCCTGCTGGATTTCAGCCTAAACCAGAATATTCTAACTGGAACAGGCCAGTGGGAAAGTCCTCAGAAAATCCCGTATGAATAATCTCAGCAGACCAGGGTCACAATCACTTTGCAGCATTCACGTATTCCCACTAAAATAGGCTATTGATTCAGCTTGTCCAGTGTCCACTTAACTAGCCCTTCAGATCTACTGAAGCGTAACACATTAGGTACTTTTATTTCTAATTTAATTTTCCATCCCCCTAACTGGCAGGACATTTTTAAAAATACCCTTTCAGCCTTCGTACCTTTCTGCTATGAAATTAAAACGTCAGTGCTCTCTCTTTAAAGGCAGCCTCAGGAATCAACTCCTCATATTGTTCCACACTGTTTTAAGATTCACAGTCCTAGAGGCAAAGAAAATAAATTTACATTTTAAGACATTACATGCGTAAGAAACAACAGGTTCATTTGTTTTTGAGGGGGAATTCTGAGTCCTACCTTTTTATGTCTGATGCTGTGTTCCAGTTCAGAGAAGAGCAATTTTCTTTCCACTTTATTTAGAGTTTGAATTGCATAGCACAGCATAAAGATACAATCACAGCAGGCAGGCTGCATCGCCTCCGGTATAATTTTGTGTTGCCATGATGGATAGAGAGAGACACGTGGACCAGCAGGTGTTAATTTTTCAGCAAAAGCCACCAGACCTGACTTTTCAAGATTGCTTCTGCAAAATTAGTCTTCCAAGTGCAGGGGCAAGCACCTTCAATTTCCAGCCATCCCTTTATGATTCATGTGCAAACTCTGTGCATCAAGTCAGTCCTGTCGAAAAGCTCATCACCCAAGTCACGCTTTGTACATCCTGTTGAAGTGGCCCATCAGGATGAAATCATCCCAAAGCAAAGGCACAATATTCCCAACTCTCTGGCAAAGATCATGGAGATGCTTCGGTCGCCTCTTAGTCTTCATTGGAAGAAAGGAGTAGGAAAAAGGACCTGAGCACAAATCCCTTTGGCCCCTGATGTAGGCGTCACGCTGGTGGCTTGGTTACTCTATTAAATATGAGTACGGTACTAAGTTAGCTTAGGTCCTTTGCTGTCAAGTTACTTTTCCATGGCTCTCTGAGAAAAATCCACATTCCAACTATAGCTCATGGGATTAGGTCATACTCATCATCCCTTTGCCTTTACAAATGCCCCGGTACAGCAGCCTCTTCAGGGTCTCCTGCTCTGGACCCTAGGATTTATCTCTCTGCTCCTAGGCACTCTGTCTTCATCTTGCTGAGGCAGGAACCTTGATGGCACAGGCTTCTTCCTTCCTAAGGTAGGAGATAACGACATCACCTTACTAGGAAAGGTCTGTTTGCTTTGGGTCTCTTTCCTAAATCACCAAAGAGAAGGGAAATCTAGGCATGAGGCCGTGGTACTAATAACAGAAGTCACACAAGTAAACAGCCTTAAAATCAAAGAAGCACTACATGCATCTTTTTCTTACTCTTCTTTAGTACATAAACATATACTGTATTCCATATATTCCAAGCACATACAACAGAGAGGCTGGGAGACTATCCAAACATTCGATTTCGAGCATGCCTTATTAACTGGAACGATCTACAATTTTATTGGTCTCAATGGCATTTTCTCACCCTTCCAAAATAGTCAGGGCGTGTTTGTGTATCCTGATAGTCAACAGACTTAGACAACAATTACATTATTTTGCAAAAAATGTAAAATGTACATGAGAGCCAGGAGGTATTCAGTTAGCAATGCCATTCAGTATACATAAGCACTCTACTTGTGGTTATATTTATACATATGTGTGCTTATACATATGTATAAATATATAAAGATACCTAAACCATGTCCTGACAAAAATATAGGTACCAGCATAATAAATCTCCTAAACTGCAATTTGTTATAACAAAGCTACAGAAATACACAGAAATCAGTGGAATGGAACTCCTGCATCTAGCCATGAACCCCAACTCCCACAAATAAAATGCACATAATTTGAACTGACACTAAGGTTTGAGCTTTGTCTCTGCCCTCTGGCATGAACTTACCAACACAGAGAAGTCATTTGTCCCACAATACAGCTGTTGCGGGATGCTGATGTTACAGGCAACCAGCTGAAAGAACAACACTCACCTCATCTTTTGCTGCTGGTTTATTTCTGGTTTCCCTTCCCCCCCCCCCACACACACACACACTCACACACACAACCACTTTCTTTTCAATTCATTGTTCACTAACTTCCAGCCACTCAGGCTTCTGTGTGGGCTTGGCTCCCTCTTCTGGCAAAAATGAGCTCTGCTTCTTAACATTAATGGACAGCATTGTTTCATTTTGTATCCTTGTAAGACTGTATATTAGGGTGGAGTGGATGAGAGTGAGAGGAAAGAAGAACTTGGCACATAAATCCCAGCATACTCACAGTGCCATCCTATGTACACTTATCAGGGAGTAAGCCACACTGAATACAGCATGACTTACTTCTGAGCAGTGTTCCCTCTAAGCTGAGTTAGCGTGAGCTAGGTCACAGTCTTTTAGCTTCCGGCTCACACATTTTTGTCTTAGCACAGAAAAGATGGCTGCAAAGCAAACTAATTTATGCAGTAGCCAAATTGCTCACTCACAACTTTAATGCCAGTAGCTCACAAAGTAGCATTTTTGCTCACAAGACTCCATGTTTTTCGCTATACAGCTTTGTCCCTGCACTTTCATGGCTTGAAGTAAAGAGGTGTAAATCTGCCAGTTTGCTACCTTTCTCTGGTGGAAGACTTCTAATGTCATATTTACTCACACAACTCTAAGGTGCTTATCTCTATCCCTTCAGAGAATTTCTACGTAAGGGAGGAGGGTCATAATTGTACCACTAGCCTTGTTCTTTGCTGTACATGATCTTAATATTTTCAAAATCATATCTACATGTGTTCACCCCCAATTTTTTAGGCTCTGCAGGTTTACACATCATGTGTACAGAGCCTTTGACCTTTGGGGTAAACACAAATACGTCCTTGTGTAAATGAGACCTTGAAGGCATGGGAAAGAAGCACAGCAAGAAAGCAGTGCCAGTTGGTGTGCAATCCTGGCACCATATCAACCATGAAAAAAATAATGTTCACACAGGGCTAGCAACAAGCATCCAAAGGAATGAGACAGCAAATATAATACCACCATTAGACGTAATCCCAGCCTCTTTCCCCATCATGTATTGAAAATGCATACACACATGACTGTCATTAATTAAGAAAGGCTATGCACACATTTAATCACTAATGCACCCAATTGATTGCCAGAGTTCACCCCACCCCTGACCCCCAAGATATCTGGGCATGGGAAAAGATGCATGTTTGGCCATCCATAACCGGCAACTGAAGTACATGTTAGAGCACATTGCTTAAAATACGTGTGGTTAGAAAGTAATGTCAGGATTTAAAAAAAAAAACTGAAGAAAATTAGAAAGAAGAAGCATTGGAACCTCTTTTCACATCTGAAGCAGAAGGAACGGTGATCCTTTTTATATTTCGTCTGGTCTACTAATATTGGCCTGAGAGATAGATTCTAGCATGGCATTGTAGTTAAGAGTGTTGGCGAAAGGGTCAGGTTAGGTATAACTTGCAACTGTACAAGAGTCAGCATATGATAGAGTGGCAGGAGTGCTGGACTGACCAGCAGGACCTCAGTTCAGTTCGTTGCCCAGCCATGAAGTTCTATTGAGCTCGCTGATCTCAACAGCCTATATATGTTGCTCTGAGCTCCTTGAAGTACAGATGGACTAAAAATGTGATTAATAAACAGATGTATTAACCCATTGGGCTAGATCCAGACTACAATTTTCATTAATGGAAGGGATATGGTAATTCCTATTAATTCCCCCTTCCTGCTTCAGACCTCCTGTTTGCCTCTCATGCTGTTCCTGGGGGTCTCTTACTTCCCAGGAGCAACATGGGAGGAGATGAGCAGGCTGCAGAGGTGGGAGGTAGGCAGGAATGTTTGGTCCACTGACAGAAGTGCCTTGCATGGATCCAACCCATTGGCAACTTCCTATAGGGAAAAGCAGGCATTGATCTGCAGTTCCGAAATGGGAAGGATAAGAAGAAGCTTATCCTCCACCCATTGCTTTACCCTTTTCAGTGTTCCAGAAGAATGCATACCATTTTACACAAAACCACATACACACATACCATCATTTTCCGTCCTGAATCATCCTCTGTTAAACTTGGTTTCCCCAGAAGAAGCAACCATATTTGTGTTCCTTCACTGGGAAGATCTGGTTTCAAACAGGTCCCCAGCCATGAGTGTGACTTCTCAGATTAACCTGACTCACAGAATAATTCTGAATGCAGTATTCCTTGGAACACTTGCAGTCCTAAACAGAGTTACATATTTCTAAGCCCACTGACTTTGATAATGGCATAGCTTTGTTTAGGATTGTACTGACAATCTCATAGTATTTTTAACTGTAGTTGTTTACTTCCACTTTTTCACAATAACTTGAAGTCTGTAGCCTTCACTTTCCCTCACAGAGAGAAGATGGAACAGTCTCTATGCCTTGTCATTGATAAGATTTTTCTGAGCGGTAAAAGTTGGTTTCTTGATTTAAATGCAAGAGTTGGGTTCTTATATCAACAAAGGCATCTAGAAGGCTTCAGATGAAAACTGGAGAAAATGTATATCATTGTGAAATCAGGAAACCTTCCAAAGGGCTATATTAGACACAACCAAAGGTGTGAGCATGCTGAGTGTGATCCTTCCTTCCTTCCTTCCTTCCTTCCTTCCTTCCTTCCATGACAGATCCCTATGACATATTGTGACATTGGTTGGGTATCTGGTTACTTTCTGAGAAAAAAATACTTGAAGCCCTTTTGAGCACATTGAACTAATTGTGAGGCTCATTGGATCCCATTCCTCATGCCAAACTTGCCAACCATGCATGAAGACAATGTTTTGAAAATGCTGCTGTTCCTGTTCTGAACAGGATCCTGGGTCAAAGCAGTGAATACAGAAAGCCATCTTCCCCTGCTAGGCCAAGACAGTCCGGAGGCATGAATCAATCCTCAGTCACATGTTTTAAAGCATCTCTCTTTTAATTCCAGAGTTTCTCTGAAAAGCACTGTTTGGTTCCAGTAGACTTCAGATGACTAAACTTTCAAGTAACTTCAAACAGCTGACTTTTTTTCTATCCAAAACTCCAACATGGAGAAACATTGACTTTTAAAAAAATTCTTTAAAAATCTAATAAACATGTACAAACTCTAAAACAGAAACTTTGAGATCCTTGCAATCTAATGAAACGTGTAGCACAGCCACTTGGCTGCCAGTGCTTTGATTGGGGCGGGAACCAGCAGACAGATCCACTCACCCTGGGGAGAGTGAGAGAATGGACCACAGCCAGAGAATGCAAGAGCTAAAGCTCCTTTTTTCCCAGCTTGGGGCTTGCAGCTGAGAGATTAGTCAGCCAAACTGCAGAGGCAGGGAACTGGCAGCATGAGCTAGACAAATAGCAACACTGAAGGACAGTAAAGACTGGGGCCAGCAAGACTCTTTAACTGTTTCAGCACTGGGACAGGAACACTGGTATAAAGCAGAAATGGATATGTGATGTGAGAAGAGTTGCTGACCTGAGAGGTCCTGAGGCTGGTGACTGTCAGGTTCCACAGCCAACAACTGAGTACACGCTTCATAGAAAGGTTATACTTTATTGAAGAGCTATAGATGCATTAACAAAAGCACTGTTAAGAATGGCGTCGCCCCTACAAGCATAATGGGATATAGGGTATTCGTATGCACACACACCCTTCCTTAGGCCAATTAGCCACATTCCCGCACGTTAGAGCCGAAGCTGAGAACCGAAAGCGCTCCCACGGTTCCCTAGAGTCCCAAACACAACACCCCACCTGCAAGGCCATAGATAAGGAAGCATTACAGAAGCGGAAAAGGAATGCAGCAGTTCAGGCAAGCTAGCACCCAACCCGCAAGCCTTATGACAGCGTAGCTGACATTCTGCCCTCTCAAAACCAAGCTTCTCCCGACCATTCCAGGAGGTCTCCCGGTCATTTCAGGAGATCTCCCAGTTTGTCCGGGAAGTCGCTATGGAACTTCCGCAACAACCGAGGGGCCCGAATATCCCCTGCTTCCACCCACTCGAGGTGCTGGGGACCAAAGTCCAGCCATTCAACTAGATACAACAGTTTTCAAAATTTAATCTTAGAGTCCAGAATTTTAGAGATCTCATAATGTTCCTCGCCCTCAACCAAGATAGGACGGGGTACCGGCTGCGACGGACGCCAGGGACTTGACCCAGAATCCCGTTTCAGGAGGCTGAAATGAAATACAGAATGAAGGTTTCTCAAGTTTTTAGGCAAATCCAAATCCACAGCCATATCATTGATCACTCTTTTCACCTTAAAGGGACCAAGGTACTTCCAACCTAATTTCCGGCTAGGTCTTAAGACCTTAATGTTTTTAGTCGACACATAAACAGAGTCCCCAGGCTGCAGAGCCCATCCCTCTACCCTTCTCTTGTCAGCCTGCGTCTTGTACGCCTCCTTGGCCATATTCAAAGTCTTGCAAAGGAGCGGCCACGACTCCTTTAAATGTTGACACCATTGAGCAGCATCCCCCGGGCCCAAGTCATTGGTCCCTTCCAGGAAGGGCACCGGTGGGCTATCATAGCCATACAAAGCCTTAAACAGGGATAGTCTGGTCGAGGAATGGCAAGTGTTATAACAGAATTCAGCCGGGGCAGCAGATCCACCCAATCGTCTTGTTGATAATTGGTGAAGCTATTGCTCCAAGGTCTGATTAACCCGTTCCGTCTGGCTGTCAGTCTCTGGGTGATAGGCACTGCTCAGGCCCCGTTCCACCCCCATCAATTTCAACAGTTCCCCCCAAAACCGGAAAACGAACTGGGTCCCCCTGTTGGACACCACCTTAGCTGGGAGCATGTGCAGGTGGACGACGTGTAAAAGAAACGCTTTGGCTAGTGCTTTAGCCGTGGGCAAAGAGGCAAACGGAATGAAGTGTGCCTGCTTAGAAAAGAAATCCACTACCACCCAAATGACAGTCATCGATTTGCTGGGTGGAAGATCCGTGATAAATCCATGGATATCACCTCCCAGGGCCGGGTCGGAGTAGGATGAGGGTGCAACAACCCCGGGGCTCTTCCTGGGAGGGGTTTACTCATGGCACAGATTTGGCAGGACTTGACAAACGGGGATAAATCCTTCCACATTTGCAGCCACCAGAATTGCTGCTGCAGGAGTTGAAGGGACTTAACAAAACCTGAGTGTCCCAACAATTTAGAGCCATACACAGCCTGCAACACCTCCCCCTGAGGGAGAACGGAACAAACAGTTTATGTCCGCAGTACCAACAGCCATCAGCCCAAAGTTCAAAGTCTCCTTCTGCATTTACTACCGCCTTGTTGCCCTCTGAGAAGGCGGAGGTGAATTTGTCGTGCCAAGTCCCCCCCCCCAGCTTGTCCGACTGGGAAGTATCAGGTGGCCGGGAAGAAGGGGGGAGGGTGGCGGGCGAGCCCGGCTATGTGTTGTCACCGCCCTGCCCAGGTGGAAAGACGTGAACACTGAGTCCAAAATAATTTCCCATTGGCTGTCGTGCTGGGGGAGGTGTGACAGGGTGTCAGCCAAAGAGTTCGCGGAGCCGGGAAAATGACAAAGGTTGAACTGGAACTTGGAAAAGAAATCAGCCCACCTGAGTTGTTTTGCATTTAGGAACCGGGGTGTCTTGAGCATTTCCAGGTTTTTATGATCAGTCCATACCTCAAATGGGACTCTCGCCCCCTCCAACCAGTGCCTCCAGGTGGCCAGGGCGAGTTTTATGGCCCCCGCCTCCTTCTCCCAAACTGACCAATTGCTTTCCATGTCATTAAATTTCCTAGACACGTATGCCAAGGGGTGCAGTAACCCATCTCCCCCTTCTTGATTTGGGGGAATCCCCCCCCCCCCCAGCCACATCGGACACATCAGTTTGAACAATAAATTTTTTCGTTTCATCAGGGTGAGCTAAGACTGGTTCGGAGGTGAAGAAAGTCTTGAGGCGTTCAAAAGCCTCTTGGCACTCCCAACTCCAAGCCAACGCTGCCCCCGACTTGGTCGCGTCTGGCCACTTTCCCTTAGTTTTCAACAAGTCAGTCAGAGACAAACTGACCTGGGCCAAGTTGGGCAGGAAATGTCTGTAAAAGTTTGCGAACCCGAGGAAGGATTGTAATTGGCGCTGGGTGCGAGGAACTCCCCAGCCCAACACATCCCATACTTTCCCCGGGTCCATCTCCAAACCCTCGTCAGCGATCCGATATCCTAGAAAGTCAATGTGGATCTTGTGGAACTCGCACTTAGAGAGTTTCGCAGTTTGTGCTTGTGCAACATGGTCAGAACTTCCCTCACCAATTTCACATGGGAAGGTAGGTCGGGGGAGTACAGCAAGGTATCATCTAGGTAAACAAGCGCCCCCTTGAACAAGTGCTTGTGCAACACCTCATTGATTAGATTCATGAAGACCCCCGGCGCCCCATGAAGACCAAATGGCATCACATGGTACTCAAACTGACCCAGGGGTGTATTAAAGGCAGTCTTGTGTTCGTCCCCCTCCCCGATGCGAACCCAAAAGTAAGCGTCGCAGAGATCCAACTTCGAGAACATTTTCCCTTGGGCCGCTTCGGCCAGTAGATCTTTGATCAAAGGCATGGGATAAGCATTGGTCGAAGACACTGCGTTCAATCCCCTGTAGTCTGTGCACAACCTCAATCCCCCATCCTTTTTCTTCCGGAAAAGCACCGGGGCCACATAAGGGGAGGAGGCTGGCCAAATGAAACCCTTGGCCAGATTTTTGTCGATAAACATGCGCAGTTCGTCTTTCTCGGCTGGGGACCAAAGTCCAGCCATTCAACTAGATACCACAGTTTTCAAAATTGGGTAGTTTTTGGTCGGGTAATATTTCAATGCTGCAATCTGAATGTCTATGGGGTGGAAGCTCATCGGCCTCCTCCTCTTCAAACACCTTAGCCAAGTCACGGTACTCAGGGGGAATGGCTTGCAGTTCCTCTTGAGCCAAACACACTCTAGGGGTTTCCACTACTGGCTGCTGGCCCCACTGCGGGTTCCATCGGTGCCCTTGACACCGAGGCGAAATGAACTGCACTTTCCCTTCATCCCACAGAATGTATGGATAATGTCCATGTAGCCAGGGGGGCCCCAACACCAGGGGGAATCTGGCGGCTGGGGTGATCACGAATGACCGCTCTTCCCCTACCCACAAAGGCACAGTCTCGTAGTCACATGGCTCTTTCATCGTGGAACAATCCTTTTGGGTAAAAATCAATGGAGCCTCCAACTTCACCACCCCAGCTTCCAGCCCCGTAACTAAGGAAGGGTTGATGAGGTCCCTCCCACACCCCGAGTCAATGAGTGCTCTTACACGGATATGCGTCCCAAGGGCTGGGTTAATCAGAGTCACAGTCAAGAAAAACAAGGGAGGGAAGCTGCTCACCACTTTAGGTGCCTCCAGGATTGGGCCCTGCTGCTCCGCGCTTCTCACAGCAGGACCTGGCCTTTTCCCGCCATCTTGGGGTCTTCCTCGCTGCAGTCTTCTCCCAATTCCTCAGGGGCTGCCTATAGCACTTTGGCAAATTTCGGCTTCCCTGTCGACTTCCTGGCTGGGGTGGTAGGGCATGCTTTTGCTGGATCTTTTGGGCCCTGTTTCGTTGGGCCCGCTCCCCCGCAGTCAGCCGTGAAATGGCCCCACTCGCCACACTTTAGGCAGAGCCCTTGGTACATACGTTGCTCCCGAGTAGACTCAGCCACCCACGCTGGTTTCACCTTCTGCACCGGAGGGGTAGGCTTACCTCCCACTGTTGCGATGTCCAGGTGCAGGGTATTCAGGCGGGTTTCTGCACTCTCTGCCTCTTGCATCCATGCTGGTAGGGAGACTGGATCCACCGCCCGTAGGGCTGTTTCTCAGATCTCGGGGTTCAGCCCTAGCCGGTACAACTCAGCCAGCACCGGATCTGGCCAATTCTGGATCTTTGCTGTGTGCAACTTAAACTCCGAGGAGTATTCTCTCACCAATCCCTTCCCTTGCTTCAGGGTGCACAGGAAGGCACTTGCTTTGGGCCTGGTGTTCCGGTCTTCAAATTGGGCACACAACGCCCACATAAAAGCGTCCAAATTCAGCAGCTCCGGGCCCCTGGCGTTGTGTAATCCCACATACCAAGCCACGGTGGCTCCCCGTAAGTGAGTGGCCACCACATCCACTCAGCTGCTGTCATCTGGGAACAGGTGGCCCGACCTTTCCACAAACTTCATCACTCAAACCACAAAGTGGGATAATTCCTCAGGGTTACCATCGAACGTGGCCTTGATCAGGTCTTTTGGGCGATGTAGCACCGGGCCTCTTGAGCTGCCTGGTCGTGGCGCTGGAACCGGGGCCTCCCCTGGTCCCGGCGCGGGGACATTCTCCGGTTGGGGCAGTGGCGGAGGCACCGGTGGGGCAGCAGGGATTACCGGAGCCGCCAGTTGTGCTTCCCTCTCTGCTCAGATGGCTGGGACCACCAGCTGCTGGATCGTTTGGATGACTTCCTCGAGCTCGTCTCGCAGCTGCCACCTCTCCCAATCTGCCACCTCCATTCTATGGGCTAGTTCCAGTCCCTCAATAGGGGACGCGCACCCACTCCTTGCCTTCGACCTCTCCGTCACCCATGCTCCCGGCGGTGGCTCTAAAGGGGACCCTGTAGGGGGGAAAACCTCCAGCTGAGGCAAACCCCAGGTCGAATCTACTGTCTCTCCGGGGGCCCTGCGTAAGTATATAAGTCTCTGCCGTGGAGTCTGGGTTGAATTGGCTCCACCTGGAGCTCGGTCGGTACCCTTGGCCAGGTGGCTTCCTTGGCCCCAAAGGGGTCAGGAACAAATGGGTCGAGGTCGTCTTTGAAACCACTCCCTTCCCAGCGGCGGTCACTGAAGGTATAGTAGTCACAGGTGCCTCCGCCTGGGTCATGGGAGTGTCCAGATGTGGAGGGGACCTGTTTCTCCTCTTTGTCACTCATCTTGGAGAGAGAGGGGCGCATAGATAGAGAATGAAGATTCTTAACAGAATGTCAGGTTCCACAACCAACAACTGAGTACACGCTTCATGGAAAGGTTATACTTTATTGAAGAGCTATAGATGCATTAACAAAAGCCATGTTAAGAATGGCATCGCCCCTACAAGCATAATAGGATATAGGGTATTCGTATGCACTCCCCCCTTCCTTAGGCTAATTAGCCACATTCCCGCACATGGGAGAAGGAGCCCCAGGCCGTTAGAGCCGAAGCTGAAAACCAAAAGCGCTCCCACGATTCCCTAGAGTCCCAGACACAACACTCCACCTGCAAGGCCATAGATAAGGAAGCATTACAGAAGCGGAAAAGGAATGCAGCAGTTCAGGCAAGCTAGCACCCCACCCCCACCCCTTATGTCAGCATAGCTGACAGTGACAAACACTTGTGACAGCATGACAGCCTGGACTGAGGAGAACAGATGTTCCAGTTTAGGTGGGGCTTGGGGAAGCAACAGGAGATTGGATACCAGTCTAGATAGGACTGTGTAAGATAGGAAAAGATCAGCTCTGAGACATGGAGCTGCTGTATTATTTCACAGGTGGTTGTTCCTTTAACAATCAGTAAGGCATCTATCTCCTTCAAGGGACTTTGAGTAATGAGAACTTGGGATTCCGCTTTTGTTGGCTGGTCCCAGGTGCCAAGAACATGGCAGGGGAGTGACTAGCATCTCTCCCCCTGATTTTCTCCAGGTTGATGCTCATACTTACATTTGATGGAAGGCCGCAGGAGACCATCGGGATGCCTCTTGAGAGTGAGGCTGTGCCATGCAACCCCTGACACAATCTCTTGAAAGTCAGTTCAGTTTATTTATTTAAAATATTTATCTCTTGCTTTTTCCCATTCAACAGGACTCAAAGCAGCTATAAATTGTAGAGGCTTCCTGAAATATTTTAACACATTATGATCTGTGTTTATAGACTTATCAGGAAATGTTGGGAAAACATAACTGAAAGGTGTCCTAAGGGGTGAGAGTGCAAACAGATCTCATGTGTCTTATAATCCATGGTTTGATCAAACCCTTTTAACTTTAATGTTTGGATATACAGATGTTTGTTGGCTAGCACCAAACTGGAATTTCAAACTAGAGTTTTTATATTGTGTTTGTTAACCACAATTTGTAGTTACTGGGGTTTGTTATTTATTTTATTATGTATTTATTTTAGATATTTATAGCCCTCTTTCTCCTCAGTGGGAACACAAAGCAGCTCGTGACATCTTTCTTCCCTCCTCCATTTTATATGAATTTACAAACCACAGTTTAAGTTGTAACATCCCCTTACTGCTGCCTGGTCACAGAGATAGCAGTACAGGAAATATGCCCTCCTGCTTGTAGACAAAGAAGAGGCAAGAAGTAAACAAACTGGGTTAACACACAAACTAGGATGTGGCACTTGAGCCTGATAAACTCAGTAGAAACAATTACACAAACCGTGGTTTATAGTAATATCTGAAAGCAGCCTCTGTCTCAGTGTGACTCACACCTGAGAATTCTGAGAATAAAGCTTTTTAAAAAACATTAGTTGATTATATATAGTCCTGATCTGCAGAAGTACATATCAGGATCTGGAAAAATTTCAGTATCAAAACCTCTGATTTATTTTTTTTTTGTTCTCCAGCAGTCAAGTAATTTTAACCATGTTGTATACATACACTATATAAATGAGTAGTCATTTAAAAGTAAATCTCCTATGTCAACATAACAACCTTGCTCCAGTGAGGCCCGTAAATGAAGACTTAAAAAATCACAGACTGGGTGTAGGAGGGAGGGTTAACTGTCACGAAAGAACAAATAAACTCACTGAGCTGTCATGCACCATCAGAGATTAATTCCCCAGGGTTTAGCATTTGTAGAGTTGCTTTTATGCCATCTATAATTTTTCTTAATGTCAGTTAGAACAGATAATGCCTAGCTAACCTTGAGGAGCTAACAGTAATGCTTGTTTCAATCTGTTATTTTAAAAGCAAAAATTGTGCCATAGTGTATGTTTTTCTTCCTACAGCTTATTAACCTGTCCTTTCAACATCATACACATCATCCTTGAGGAAAGAATGTGGTGTGGGAAGGTAAGAAAACACAATTACTAACTTTCATGACATCTTTTATGGGCTAATTGGTGGGATAACATGCTTATAATAAAATACATTTTAAGCAGCTTCCCCTTTGCAGTTGTAAACTACATTCATTTTCCAGAATACAATAATAAGTCATTGGTATGGCTCTGGTTAAACATTAAGCAAAATCATGGCTTAATTCAATTAACTGTTAAGTATGATCAACTGAACACAGGCCATACTACTAACTATATTAACCAGGATCTGAAGTCATGGTTTGATGTTGATTTATTTAACCACATTTAGTCAATTAAGAGCTTACCACAGGTAGACAACTATGATTTTTATAATATAAAAATGCAACTATCTTGGCTTCTTTGCCACTGCCCTCCTCACCATAATGTAGGTGGTAGGGAGGGGAGGGTGAATGGGAGAGTGAAAGGGGGAAGTTCCAGGAAATAGCCTGTTGGAAACTGAATATGCTCTGGGAGTTATAAAATATTAAGAGCAGGTAAGAATCGGTTAGGAAAATAAAGGGAGAAGGGTAAATCAGCTGCTCGTCCCTGAGAATTAATAGAATCCTAACTGGAGAGGAATTAGGGAGATGGATATGGGATTTCCAAAGTCTTTTCCCCTCCCATGATTCCTTGCAAGCTCCTCTAATGCTTAACTGACCAAGTCCCATGCAGATAATAAAAGCAGCACAATGGGATCGGGTACAAAGATGAAAAAGGCTTCTGCGTATCTGAGGGAATGTCCTGGCCAGTGTTCCCTCTAAGCTGAGTTAAGTGTGAGCTAGCTCACAGTTTTCTAGCCTCTGGCTCACACATTTTTTGTCTTCGCTCAGGAAGGAGGACTCCAGAACAAACTAATTTATACAGTAGCAAAATCGCTCGCTCACAACTTCAATGGCAGTACCTCACAAAATAGAATTTTAGCTCACAAGACTCCACAGATTAGAGGGAACATTGGTCCTGGCATGGAGAAAAATACAAATGTCCCAGTTAACAGCAGTAAAAGGTATTGAGCTTGTGCAATGCAACCACACAGGCATGAAATTAAAACAACAAGAAAACAAAGTGTAGGCACAACCCCACAGCACCCATTATCACACTGAAGGAGCAGGAAACAAGGGCACAGAGTAGTAGGACATTACAAACTGACCACCTTCCCTCCACCCAGATTCCAAAACAAACAGTATGCAAAACAACCCACCTCCCAACCTATTCAGGTGCCTTACTCATCAGCCATCTTCTTACAGGAGCCAGAAGATCAGCCATCTCCTGCCCAGCCAGCCAGTCTGCATGTAACACTTTTCCTGCATGTAACACTTTCCCTTTGCTCGCTTTGCCTGAGCTCTGTGTCCTCCCAGATGAATAGCAGGGTCCCTGCTATTAATCCCATAATGGAGCTCACTGGGGGTGGGCCCAGCGGCTTACCCTGCTCCTTGTTAGCTCTATCCCTTGCTGAATTGGGTCACATCTGCCCAGGCTCACTCTCACTCACTCATTCTCTCTCTCTGGCAAATTAAAATAAGGGAAGGGACAGGGCACCAGCCTGGTGGGGATCTGAGCAGCACAATTCTATCTACATATCTAATTCCAAACCATGCTATAGAGGATATGATTGATAGGTCTGTACAATGATACTAGGGATAAATAGAGTCTTCTCTACAAGCCTGAAGGAAGTCCCAGGTTTGTAGAATAATCTAAAATCTAAGGAAAAAATCGTTTGTGGATTAAATATTCCCCTATTTACAACTGCAAAACCTCTGTGATAGGCAGGATGTGGCCAAAATTTTGTCTGTCCCCTTAACACAGTTTGAATACATACTCCAGAATTATATTACTAGTAACTGTGGCCTGATTTCTAAAACGTATCAGGTTTTAATAAAAATGGATAATAAAAGCCCTGTGTCATACCAGAAACAATCGGAGTCAGATTGTGAGACGATGCTGTCAGAGAATGCTTGGTTGCAAATCTGAAATTCAAATACATTTTCCTCCCAGATAATAAGTGTAACAATACAATCATTTAAGATTTTGTCTCATTGGTATCAAAAACCACAGCAGTTATCACACGTTTTTACAATATATTCACCTCTCTGCTGGAAGGGGTGTGGAAATATGGGGTCACATGCATGTTGTTGGTGGCAGTGTGAGAGAATTGAACTATTCTGGAAGCCAATTTTGGACCAAATATTCCTTATAACAGGGAAAGTTGTCCCATTCACACCAGTGATATTGTTTCTTAATTATTGTAAGGATAGCACTGTCCCAAATATTAGGAAAGAGCTGATCTCATACCTTCTAATAGCTGCCAAAACATCTATAGTGGCTAATTTGAAATGCCCAAATGCACCCACACTTCATATATAGCAACATAAGGTATGGGAGGTGTACATAATGGAAAAAATTACATATAAGATGAATCCGTTTTAAAATAATCCTCCTTCCTTGAATTTTGTAGAATTGTGGCCAATAATATTGAACTATTTGATGAAGATGGGAGTGGTCCCAAAAAAATGGATAGTACTTAACTGAAATGCAATATTAAGGATGTTTATAAGTTACAAGATCTGATGTTTGGTATTGATTATTTACTTTCTATTCCAATTGTCTTTGTTGTTTGCCAGTTGTACTAAATACAAATTATCAAATAAAAAAAGAAAAAAGAAAAAAAATCCCCAAAATAATAGTTATAAATCCTGAAGAACAAAGTTTGAGTTCAGTAGCACCTTTAAGGCCAACAGAGTTTTATTCAAGGTACTAGCAATAAGGCCCGTTGTGGAAATAAATACAACGAACTCTAGAAAGAGGCTCTGGATGGGTGCCCCGGCCTTGGGCACTCAACGTCAATTTGCTGTGGCAATGTCAGCAGGGTATAATGACACACAGCTTACTGTTTTCTCTAGGGGAACTGATCTCTGCCATCTGAGGAGCAGTTGTAATTCTGAGTGATCTCCAGCCCTCTACTGGCGATTGGCAGCAATGGTCCCCCAGGAGAAAAAGGCTGGTTTGGAGGGTGGAGTCTATGGCATTGTACCTGTCTGAGGTCCCACCCCTCCTCAAACCCCACCCTCTTCAGCCTCTACCCCTCAAATCTCCACAAATTTCCCAACCTGGAGTTGGCAGCTACAGTGGAGACCAAAGCAGCTTACCTCATTCTCCTTTCCCCCTTTTGATCTGCACAACAACCCTGTGAGGTAGGTTAGGCTGAAAGTCTGTGACTGGTCCGAAATCACCCACTCAACTTCCACAGCAAGAACTTGGGTCTAGCAGACCCTGCTCTGAAGTGCTAACTGCTACGCCTAGGGTAGCCAACCTCTAGGTGAATCCTAAAGATTACTGAGTATCACAACTGAACTCCAGACAACAGATCTCTCCCCCCCCCCTGGAGAAAATAACTCCTTTAGAGGGGAGGCTCTATGGCCCTCCATTCAGCTGAGCCCTCTCCCCTCCCCCAAACTCTGGCTTCCTTAGACTCCACCACAGAAAGACTAGGGAACCAATGCATTTGGAATTGCCATATAGATTTGGCTTCTATATGGTGGTACCTTTTCAGGAAGCCAGCTAAGATCAGAGAATCTGACATGGCTTCTATGGAGCCCAAATAATGCTGTATATGCATTATCCAGGAGTTTTGTTTTGTGTGGGGGTTTTTGGCCAACCAAATGCACATCCCTACTTGTTTATTCAGATCAACGGTACAGCCATGGGAAACTATATAGCACAGTGTGCTAACATCTTTAGTGCTGACTTGGAACAACACTTACTAAATTCACACCCATTCATACCTCTTGTCTACCCGTGATACATTGATATTTTTATTGTCTGGACAGGCCCAAAAGACAGGCCCAAAAGAGACAATAACAGAACACCACTAGTGGTCAAATACAGCTCTCAGCTCAAAACAGTTCAATGCATCATCAGTGACTTACAACCTCTACTGGATAATGACAATTCTCTTTCATAAGTACTGGGGGGGGGCAAACCTTTTCCTGCCCACAGACAGCCACCTAATCTCAACAACTCTTTACCCAACAATGCCAGCAATGCGCTTTGTTTCTCTACATAAGACAAGCAGGTCAAACCCTCACCAAAAAATAAATGGACACAAATCTGACATCAAGAATCACAAGACTGAGAAACCTGTAGGAGAACACTTCATCTTCCCAGGGCACTCAATGGGGGACCTTAAAGTAGCTGTTCTATTGCAAAGGAACTTCTGGAACAGACTAAAAATGGAAATTCCTGAGTTGCAAGTTATTACATACTCAGAACAATGGATTTCCCAGGACTTCACAGGAATATTGGTTTCTTATCTGACTACATATGTTAACCTCATTCAGTCCTTACATCGGTATCACCAGTCCCTCAGAAGAGACATACATCTTCTTTATTTTATTTTATTTTAATTCTTATTTGGAATAGTAAATCAGAATAGTAGATTGTAATGTAATGTAATGAATAGCAGACTGTAACGTAATTTGGAATGGTAGACAGGAATATATTTTATTTATTTATTAAATTTATACCTCGCCCTACCCCAAAAATGGACTCGGGGTCTGGGGACAGGGGAGATAACTCTAAACAGCCAATCACTCCACTTCAAAGAAGATGCTGTAAGGTGACCTCCAAGCTTAAGACGAGACAGATAGAGCGTAATGGCAGGGTCTTAGTTAATTACTCTCAGCATTCCACAATTAAGGATATATCTGCCTATCTATCTCCAATTTTGATATATTTATTTCCTTCACTATGTTTTCCCCGGGAATTAAACCCAAACAAATGGTAACCATATAAACTAAGCTTGTTATTCCTGTTTGGTCCTTGAATCTGTTAAACATCTTCATTAAGCTGTATACTAATTTACTGTTCACCCTCTACATATATGTATGGACTAGTAACTTACATTTCATTGTCTCTGAAGAAGTGTCTGTGCACACGAAAGCTTATACCTTGAATAAAACTCTGTTAGACTTAAAGGTGTATAAAAAGGTGTATAAAACTGTTGGACTTAAAGATGAATAAAACTCTGTTGAACTCAAACATCTGCTGCTTCAGACCAGTACAGCTATCCACCAGAGATAAAGCCTGTAGCTTTAAGAAAACAATGTCCACTGAGCTTTCCATGGCCATTTCGGGGGTTACTAGGCAACCATAACAATATTACTTAGCCTTCTAGGCTTTGGTTGTTGGAAATATGTGTGCTGCAAGTTCTAAAATTCAGTCATTATAGGGTTAATGTGTGCTTACCTTGTGGGCTATTGTTTAGACTGACCTGGAAGGAAACCTGGCACAGAGCCAATGAAAACAAAGCCCACAAAACTGAAGTCTGTTTACTCACAATCATCATGCAGGGCTCTTTTTGTAGCAGGAACTCCTTTGCATATTAGGTGACACACCCCTAATGTAGCCAATCCTCCAAGAGCTTACAGTAGCCACTGTAAGAAGAGCTCTGTAAGCTCTTGGAGGATTGGCTACCTTAGGATTGTGTCGCCTAATATGCAAAGGGGTTCCTGCTACAAAAAGAGCCCTGTTGTATTCAGGTGATCTCCTTCTAGGGGTCAAGAAGAAGAAGACCCTCCATTGTTGACCGTGTGGTCTAAGTGTAAAGATGTAGCTTTAGGTGTCTTTGTTGTTTTGTAGATTTCCTGTGAACCCTTCCCTTAGAAATAAAGATTTTTACATAGATAGAAAATGCCTCCTCTCCAGTGAAGCAAAGATCCATTGCAATCTCTGAATATTTAACTATGTTGCCAATTTTTCCAACCTTGTTATGTCTATGGAGGAGGGTATGACAGGGACAAGCCCAGCAGTGACCACTGGAGACTCACTACCTACACAACTCAATCTGGCCCAGTGACTGCAGTCACTGCATAACTTGACTTGGCCTAGCAGTAGCTACTCTATGACTCAGCCCATTCCAGCCTGGCAGCCACTGCCACCATACAATTTAGCCTGATGGCCACTGTGCAGCTAGGCCAGGTGGCCACTACATGACTGAGCCTAGTTGAACGCCTGGTGGAAGAGCTCCGTCTTGCAGGCCCTGTGGAACTGTAAGAGATCCCACAGGGCCCTGATCTCTTCCAGGAGCTCATTCCACCAGTAAGGAGCTGCCACTGAGAAGGCCCTGGCCCTTGTTGCAGTGAGCCTGGCATTCTTGGGGCCCGGGAGGGTCAACCGGTTCTGTGACCCCGACCGCAGTGCTCTCTGTGGTATATGTGAGGAAAGGCGGTCCCTCAGGTATGTCAGACCCTGGCCATATAGAGCTTTAAAGGTAAGCACCAGCACCTTGAAGCGAATTTGGTATGCTATTGGCAGCCAGTGCAGGGCCTTCAGCACAGGCTGGATGTGCTCCCATCTAGGTAAGCCCATCAACAGCCTGGCCGCGGCTTTCTGCACTAGCTGCAGCTTCCGAATTTGCGACAAGGGCAGCCCCATGTAGAGAGTGTTACAGTAGTCTAGTCTCGAGGTGACCGTCGCATGGATCACTGTGGCCAGGTTGTTGCGGTCAAGGAAGGGAACCAACTGTCTAATTAGCCGAAGATTATAAAAGGCCGATTTAGCAGTGGCTGCTACCTGGGCCTCCATTGTTAAGGAGGAATCTAGGAGCACTCCCAAGCTCCTAACCTCTGGCACTGGCACCAGTGGTGCCCCACTAAAGGTCAGGAGTGGGGTTCCCACCCGCGGACCGCCCCGGCCCACACACAGGACCTCCGTCTTCACCAGATTCAGCCAACTCAGCCTGAGCCAACCAGCCATTGCCTGTAACGCCCGGTCCAGATCTTCAGGACCGGAGTTTGACCGGCCGCCCAGCATCAGATAGAGCTGGGTGTCATCAGCGTACTGGTGACATCCCAGCCCATAGCTCCGGACTATCTGGGCAAGGGGGCGCATATAGATGTTAAATAGCATCAGAGAGAGCACTGCCCCTTGAGGCACTCTGCACTGCAGCGGGTGCCTCCTGGACTGCTGCTCCCCTAGTGCCACCTTTTGTCCCTGACCTTGGAGAAAGGAAGCAAACCATTGCAAGGCAAGCGCCTGAATTCCCATGTCGGCAAGGCGGTGAAGCAGCAATTGATGGTCAACCATGTCGAACGCAGCCAACAGGTCAAACAACGACAGTACTGCTGAACTGCCCTGATCCAGATGCCTCTGGAGATCATTAGTCAGAGTGACCAGTATCGTTTCTGTCCCGTGTCCGAGGCGAAAGCCAGACTGGAAGGGATCTAACATGGAAGTGTCATCCATGAAGCCCTGTAACTGTATCACCACTGCCCTCTCTATTTATTTGCCGAAATAGGGCAAATTGGAGAATGGCCAGTAATCCATCAATTCGGCCAGGCCCAAAGATGGGTTTTTTTAGGAGTGGGCAGACCATTGCTTCCTTGAGTGCCTCCGGGAACAGCCCCTCTAAGAGGGACTTGTTGATAATTTCCCTTAGGGCACCTCGAAACCCCTCGTGGCCTGCTTTGATGAGCCAGGAAGGGCACGGATCAAGGCTGCATGTGATTGGACGTACAGTCAAGAGCAATCTGTCAACTTCCTCCAGGCTGAGTGGGCTGAAATGATCCAAAACCGAGACTGTTTCAACTATGGTGGGGAGGTCACGGCAGACCGACAAGACTTTATCCATGAAATAGCTTGCAGATGCCTCACAGCCAATGTCCAATTCCCTAGCATTTGGTTTGCCCTGTGGCAGAGCTGTTATAGACCGAATAGTTCTAAACTATTGGGCTGGGCGTGAACTCGCGGATGCAATCGTAGCCACATAGTACTCTCTCTTTGCAGCTTTGACTGCCATCTCGTAGGATCTCATAAACGTCCTATAAGATAGTCTTGTAGCTTCATCACGAACGCAACGCCAATGTCTCTCTAGCCGTCTCAGCTCTCGCTTCGTAAGTTGTAACTCCTGGGTGAACCAGGGAGCGAGCCTAGAGCGAGAGCACAAAGGGCGCCGGGGAGGGATCTCGTTGATGGCTGCAGAGAGCCGGCTATGCCAGTCCTCTACAAGCTCATCTAGCGAGCCGCCAGGGGGCATCAGATCCCGTAGAGCCATCTGGAGCCACATTGGGTCCATCTGGCTCCATGGGTGAGCTAAAATATGCTCCCTGCCTAAACATTCAGGTGGGACCTCAGGGCATGGTGGTCCGACCATGGGACTGCTGAAGCAGTAACTCAGTCCACTGTTACCCCCGCCGCAAAAATCAAATCGAGCATTATTCCACTCTCCTTGAATCTTCACAAGTCCCCAGTTAGTCATTTCTACTGTTGAAATGAGCATGCCCAACACCAGAAGGCAAATGAACCAGGTAGCTGCTGAAGCTCCAACCCATTGAAGGGAGGGTAATTGAATACAGTGAAGTCTGTGGAAGATGGAGGTAAAAGGTCCAGATGAACTAGAATCTTGTTGTAATGTAAGGTGGCAACTGCTTTCTGTGTAGGGCCTGTTCCAGATTTAGGAGGGCCCTAGGCAGAGAGTGCCTAGGGGCCACCTTTCCTCATAAGGCTACCACTATGACCCCTGCTCTTGCCTTACTTCCATTTGAGCCCACTCACAGCCCCACCTGCCTGTGTATCTTTCTTTCCCCTGCCAGCTTGTGAGCCTTCGCACTGACTGTATGCCCCTTTCCCTGATGGCGCTGGATGGTGCGTGCAGATGGGAACACCACCATTGTGCTTGACAAGAGTGTAGCCATTACATATACTCTGCATATCCTTCCCTGGCAGTGTGTGATTGGGGGCTCTGTGACAGTGTGCCCTGCCAGAAACCATGGGCCCCGGCAGTGAGCCCACCTCAGGGTATGCTGATGCAGCCCTGTATCGATGCTTCGTTTCCCATCAGGTATCTTTCCCCAAAAAATGAAGCAGCAGTTCTGAAATAATCATACATACTATATTTTGGATGACACTGCAAGCTTTATTTGGTCACACTGTCTTTATGACTGTTTCATGTTTAATATAATTAGTTCTTTTGAAAGTATTTATGACAGCAAATATAAATAAATCTGAATTTACAATTAAATGTTTAAAATATTTTGGTGTAAATCTAATCACATGCTGATGATCCCGATGCAGCAGTCTATTTTGCAACACAGTCCCTGGCTGTTTCGTTCACTTTTCTGACAAATCACTTTGCCTGTCAGCAGCCAGTATATGGCTATGTGTATACTTAGTTCACTACAGGTTGAGATGGCTGGGAAACATCTGTAAAGCTTATGTAAACCTCTCAACAGGTTTTAAATTCTAGCGTTTTATACACTATGAGCCCTGTGATATTAATAAAACTCTGCAACGCATTTCCCCACTGAAAGAACCTCTGTGATTTAGTACTGATTTATCCCTTGTGAGTAATAAAATGAAAGCCGTTAAAACCCCATTGTTATTATTTAAGTGACTTTAGAGCTGGGGGACTGTGTCGGATTGATGAAACCCTGGAAATCATTTAGCCACAGATTTAGCCTGAACTAAGTTATGTTTCCCTGCTAACGTGCTTCACAGCACAAGGGGAGGGAATTAAATGTGGTTTTTAACCATCAATAACATACCCAGAAGCTCCTTGGGAACTATCTGTTCTTCTCACAACACAGTGCCAACAAGGGCTAATCATGACGCTGTTGCATGAGATACAGAAATATTGTCAGGTTTCAGTAGTAAAACATCAAAACATGTTAGAACAACATATACAATATGATGCATAAGCAAAGGTAAGGTACCCAATACAATTTCTAATGTGTAAATTCCGGGTTATATCTCCTCCAGTGTTCCCTCTAAGCTGAGTTAGTGTGTGCTAGCTCACAGTTTTTTAGCCTCCAGCTCACACATTTTTATCTTAGCTCAGGAAGGATGGCTCCAGAGCAAACCAATTTATGTAGTAGCCAAATCTCTAGCTCACAACTTTAATGCCAGTAGGTCACAAAGTAAAATTTTTGCTCACAAAAATCCACAGCTTAGAGAAAGCATTGTGGGGTAGGTTGATAATTTGATGTACCATCAGTACACTGTAAACTCATACAATTTTTTTCCTATCTTGGAGTGAAAACACAGGTCTGTTTAAGCACCTGAGGACTCATGGAGGGGAGGGGAAAGTTTGGGGGTGATCATGGATTTCCAAATGTTTCCTTCCCCATCCACAATTGCTCACAGGCTTCAATGTATGAGTCTCACACTTAATGAAACCAGCACCACAGACAACCCAGTTTAATTGAGTCCACTTTAACTAGGAATGGGGCATGAACCAGCTCACAAAACCTTTTTTTTTTTAGCTCACAAAACTAACATCACAAATTTTGGGTGGTTTGTGGTCCATAAAGCGATGTCCGTAAAAGCTCTACTGTCACAACTTTTCACAAACTTTTAGCACAGTTCATGAGCTGAGACAGACTGGCGCCAATCAAACTGTTTATAAAACCTCAAGGCAACAGTGGGGGTAGAGTTCTTCAGCCATAGAAACACCAATAGGTGCCTTCCAAAGCTTAACAAACACTGCTGGCTGTCAATAACAGAGTTCCCATTAGGGTCAATGGGCTCAGAAGGCTATATATTGAGTGAGCTCTCCTCCCTCCCCTCCTTTGTTGGCTGGTGAAGTGAAAATAGGGGCATAGAGCTAGCAGAGCTGATTCATTGCTTTGCTTACTGTTTGCTTTATCTGCTATCTGTTGGTGGGGTTTGTGATTAGGGTGCAGTGGTGGACTCTGGGCTCTGACTTTCAGCACAGGTGCTTAGCTATCGTGCCTTAGCTATCGCGCCGGTGTTGGGATTCAGGGGCCTGCCTTGCAGTGGCTCGTCTCCTTCCTCCAAGGCTGGGGACAAAGGGTGGTGCTGGGGGAACAGCTTTCCCAAAGGCACCCACTTGATTGTGGAGTACATCAGGGGGCGGTGTTGTCCCCAATGTTATTTAACATCTACATGCGCCCCCTTGCCCAGATTGCACAGAGACATGGGCTGGGGTATCACCAGTACACGTATGACACCCAGCTCTATCTGTTGTTGGGCGGCCAGTTTGACTCAAAACCGGAAGATCTTGACCGGGCGTTACAAGGTATGGCTGGCTGGCTTAATCTGAGCTGGTTGAAACTGAACCCAAGGGCAGGGATCCCACTCCCGACCTTCGATGAGGCTCCGCTGGTGCCAGCGTCAGAGGTTAAGAGTTTGGGAGTGCTCCTGGATGCCTCCTTGACAATGGAGGCCTAGGTAGCAGCCACTGCCAAGTCAGCCTTTTATCATCTTTGGCTGATTAGGCAGCTGGTTCCCTTCCTTGAATGCAATGACTTGGCAACAGTGATCCATGTGATGGTCACCTTGTGGTTGGACTACTGTAATGCTCTCTATATGGGGCTGCCCTTATTGCAAATTTGGAAGCTGCAGCTAGTGCAAAATGCTGCAGCCAGGCTTTTAATGGGCCTCCCAATGCAGGAGCACATTCAGCCTGTGCTGAAGACATTGCACTGGCTACCAATAGCATACCAAATTCACTTTAAGGTGCTGGTTCTTACCTTTAAAACCCTTTATGCTCAGGGACCTACATACCTGAGGGGCCGCCTTTCCCCACATGTTCCCCAGAGAGCACTGCAATCAGGGTCTCAACACTGACTCACCCTTCCCAGACCAAGGATGCTAAGCTAGATACAACCAGGGCCAGGGCTTTCTCGGTGGCAGCTCCGCTCTGGTGGAACGAGCTCCCGGAGGAGATCAGGGTCCTGCGGGACCTTATGCAGTTCTGCAGGGCCTGCAAGATGGAGCTATTCTGCCAGGCATTTAATTAGGAGCCGCCCCGGGGGAGAATGCCCTGTCTCCTGAAATTCTTAAAGCAGCCTGAGCCACCTGTACAATATTAGATCGGGATCGACCTCTAGGATGGCACGAAAGTCTAAGCACCATCTCAAATGTAATGTTAAATTGTTATCTGTTTAATGGTAAGTGAATTATAATTATTACCACCTTTTAATGTTGTGATTGTTATATGGTTTATGATTATTATACTATTTATTGTTGTTTTTATGCTGTTGTAAGCCACCCTGAGCTGGCCATGGCTGGGAGGGTGGGGTTTAAATGTAATAAATAAATAAATAAATTCCCTCCCTCTCCTGCTAGTGATCTGCTCATTGCTTGGGGAGGGGGCTGGAAGTTTTCTGGAACCAGGGATCTGATTCTGCTCTTCCTGTACTCATGCAGAGCACAGGGACTTAGGTACTGGGTGCCTTTCTATCCCTCACTACCCCTCCTGCTACTGATCTCATCTGCTGTCTACTTTTGGGTTTGGGGAGGTTTCTGAATTCAGCGGTCGAATTGACATCTTATTCCTGCATTCACGTCGAGCTCAGGGGCTTAGCTATTGGGTGCCTTTATATTCCTGCAGAATGCTGCGGCCAGGCTGTTGATGGGTCTCTCTAGGAGGGACCACATCCGGCCTGTGCTGCAAGCGCTGCACTGGCTGCCGATAGCATACCGGATTCGCTTCAAAGTGCTGGTTCTCACTTTTAAAGCCCTGAATGGCCAGGGTCCGGCCTACCTGAAGGACCACCTCTCCCCGTATGTTCCCCCAAGAGCACTAAGATCGGGGAGTCTCCACCTCCTGGAAGTTCCAGGGTCCCGAGACGTGAAGTTTGCCCCTACAAGGGCCAAAGCATTTTCGGTGGCGGCTCCTACCTGGTGGAACAAGCTCCCAGAGGAGATCCGGGCCCTGTGGGACCTTGTGCAGTTCCACAGGGCCTGTAAGGCGGAGCTCTTCCACCAGGCTTTTGAATAGGAGCCGCTGCCACCACTATTCCACCACTGTGGTACGGTCCCACTGTTTGCCCCAATATGAGGGGCAACTATCGCCTGGCAGAATGCGCGTAGAACAGCGCTACTGGAGACCGCGTTAGAGACAGCTGGCCGCCGAACTGGGACCAGTTCCCATCCTGGGTGATTTATATATAGGAAGAGATTAGAACACCTCAAATATTGTATGGTTTTACTGTGTTTTAATGCTGTGTTGTTTTACTATATTTTACCTATTCAAACCGGCTTTGCTGTATGTTAGCCGCCCTGAGCCGTTGGGAGGGCGGGATATAAATCTAAAAATAAATAAATAAATAAATAAATAAAATTCCAAACCCCCCCCACACACACACACACACTAGTGATCTCGTCTGCTGTCAGCATTTGGGAGGTTTCTGGAATCAGGGATCAGGTTGGCATCTTGTTCCTGTGCTCACACTGAGCACGGAGGCTTAGCTATTGGATGCCTTTGTTTCCCACCCCCATCCTGCTAGTGATCTCATCTGCTGTCTGCCATCGGGGTTTGGAAGGTTTCTGGAATCAGGGATTGGACTGCAATCTTGTTCCTGCGCTCATGCTGAGCACAGGGGCTCAGCAGGCCCATAGCTACAGTGGGGCACCTTGGGGCTAGGCCCCCTGAGTTACTGGCAAAGCCCCATGACTTCCCATCCAGCCTAGGGCCCCCAAGCGGTGGCAGCTGTGGGGAAGGAGTTGGGTATTCCTTTAATTCGATAATCAATGCCCCCCCCAAGAAATTTAAATGCCCCCGACTTTAAAAATCCTGGCTATGGGCCTGGGGCTCAGTGAACACCATGAAGGTGAAAGTGGGTGGAAGGGGTGTTCATTGTGGGGGAAAGAAGTCGTCTCCCACAGAGAACCAGAGGCTCCTGTCCCTGGGCACAAAACCCAGCCCCCTCCCCCAGAGTCCTGCCCCAGCAGGACATCATCAGGGGTCTCAGAGCCTTCTTCCCCTGCTCTGTCCTTGGGGGTTTCCCAAGAGGAAATAGAGGCATTAGCAATGTTGCTAGAACTCTTCAGAGAGGAATCATCTGACAGCAGTGGTTCAGAGATTGAGGGGAAGCATATTCCCCTCCCATGCCCCAACTCCCTCCTGCTCCCACTGCCCCAAGTATACCCCCCTCTGGTGCCAGGAAGCAGCTATGCCTAGTCTCACCTGCTCAAATCATGAGGCCCTGTTTCCAGTCCAACCAGTAGAAACATTTCCACACCGTTCCCAGAGTACCTTCGTATCCTCCGTACTGCCATGGGTGTACTTTGGGGAGCCCCCACCAAAAGTCTAGGGGTGCTCACCTTTCCATCCATCTTTCAGTGTCGTGGGTCAGCAAGGGCTCAGTGAGAACTCCTCAGGAGAAGAAGAGCTTCGTATAGCCAGCTCTGAGTCAACAGAAGCCAGCAAGCAGGAAGACAATCCACAGGCTTGTCAGGACTCACAGCCAACAGCCGGTGTGGAGCCACCAACACCCTCCAACCCTGATTCAACAGTTAAAACTACGTTAATCATTCCCAGCCCTCCAGTTATCACCCACACTCTTTGAGCACTGCAGACAGAGGCTACGAGCAGTGCAAGGTGATGCACATTGGAGCCAAAAATCCTAAATATAAATACACATTGATGGGGTCTGAACTGGCAGAGACTGATCATGAGAGAGATCTTGGAGTTGTAGTAGATAACTCACTGAAAATGTTGAGACAATAAAGAAGGCCAATGCGATGCTGGGGATTATTAGGAAGGGTACAGAAAACAGATCAGCCAATATCATAATGCCCCTATATAAATCAATAGTGCGACCTCATCTGGAATACTGTGTGCAATTCTGGTCACCACACCTTAAAAAGGATATTATAGCTTTGGAAAAAGTGCAGAAAAGGGCAACTCGAATGATAAAAGGGTTGGAACACTTTCCCTATGAGGAAAGGTTAAGGCGCTTAGGGCTCTTTAGCTTGGAGAAACGACGACTGAGGGGTGACATGATTGAGGTTTATAAGATTATGCATGGGAAAGAGCAGGTAGAGAAAGAGGTACTTTTCTCCCTTTCTCACAATACAAGAGCTCGTGGGCACTCCATGAAATGGCTGAGCAGTCGGGTTAGAACGGATAAAAGGAAGTACTTCTTCACCCGAAGAGTGATTAACACTTGGAATTCACTGCCACAGGAAGTGGTGGTGGCGGCTACAAGCATGGACGGCTTCAAAAGGGAATTAGATAAGCATATGGAGCAGAGGTCCATCAGTGGCTATTAGCCACAAGGTATAGATAAGGACTCTGGGGCAAGTGATGCTCTGTCATCTTGGTGCTTGGGGGGGGGGGTCAACAGTGGGAGGGCTTCTAATGTCCTGGCCCAACTGGTGGACCTCCTGATGGCACTGGTATTTCTGGCCACTGTTTGATACAGAGTGTTGGACTGGATGGGCCTTTGGCCTGATCCAACATTGGCATCTCTGGCCTGATGCTAGCTGCTTGAGTAGTTACAGAATTACTTCCAAGAAGCTGGCTGCAAGCATGACCATTAGGCATATGCTTACAAAAACTAACCAAGGGAAGCAGTTAGGCATGGAAGCAATAAGTCATCTTTTTTCTGACTCTGTGACCACTGCCCCAGACTTTGCCTTACTTATGTGACTCCCGGACCCGCTCTTGACCTTGCTTCTCAGCTCTGTGGTCCCAGCTTGTGAGTAACCCTTGGACTGCCTGACTATGCCTCTTGGACCACCCTTCAGTAATGACTTTCTCAGCTCTGGACTCTGGAATGGAATCCTTGACTCAGCTTCTCACATTCAGACCCATGCTATCCCCAAGGAATGCACACTGGTCCATCTGACCTGTGACATTCAGATACTGGCTGCATGTTTAAGCGGGGGTGGGGGGGAGTCTGTGACCAGATGGGTGCACTCCAAACCCAGGTGCAGAGTCGAATAAAACACCCCCATTGGTGGGTGTGTTCTGCACCTGTCTGTTTCCATCCTAGTTAGTGGGTTCCTCAGCTGAGTACCCACATTCATTATACCCTCCCAGCTGCCATAGGAATACTTTTGGGAGCTCCCATCAAAACTCTAGGGATGCCTGGGATGCCTTTCTGTCCCTCCTAAACTGTCTTTTTAGACTTGAGGGGTGGCCCTGCCAGCTTTACATATGTTTCCACATATCCACGGAGTAGAAGTATTCACTGCGATGGATGGGTACACTCCTGACCCAGGTTCAGAGTTGAACCTGCTCTGCACCTCTGCACCTGTCTGGTTCCACCCTAGCTAGTGGGTGCCTTGGCTGAGTACCTACACTCATTACACCCTCCCTGCTGCCATGGGGGTTAGGGAGTCCCCATGAAAAGTCTGAGGGTGCCTGCCTTTCTGTCTCTCTTTTGGGTACTGGCTGCATGTTTCAGCCCTCGGTGGGGATGGCCACACTTTGGGGGCTGGGTGTCAGGGGTAGACTCAGGACTTTCAAGACACGACATCAACTCCCTTCTCAGGGCTTCCAGCCACCATGTCTACCTATATCATTGCACACTTGAGGGTATGAGTGTCAGGGGTGGACTCAGGGCTTGGAGCCACCACGTCCACTTATGTCATCGCACACTTTGGGGTTGGGTGTCAGGGATGGACTCAGGGCTTGGGGCCACCACGTCTACATACTTCATTGCATGCTTTGGGGCTGGATGTCAGGGGTGGACTCAGGGTTTGGAGCCACAACATCTATATACGTCATTACACACTTTGGGGGTTGGGTATCAATACACTCCTGAACCTCTTGAACCTGCACCTCATTTCCATGGAAAGCACTTTCCTAGGGTCACCTTCATTGTGGAGGCATAACTCAGACTCTGTAAATCCAATCCTCACCAAATTTGGATGACAGGTGGAGGAGTATCCACTGTGAGTTTGGTGTCTCTAGCATACTAGAGTGGGGGGAACATTCCACTGCATCACAAACTTCCCAAACTGGTTCACTTTGAATGAGTGGGTTTTTGTCCATGATGGTCCATTGTTCAGTTCGTGGTGTTTGCCATTAACCACAAACTGAACCTCATTTTCCCAGTTCATGCCCATCCCTAACTTTAACTGCTTTCACACTGCTATACCCACAGTTAGTGCTACAGCTTCCCAACATGAACATGACATCAAGAGCTGTCTGGCCCCTGCTCAAGACTGGAGAATTGCTTCTCTTTCCCCCAACACCTGCTTTCATGCCTGAAAGATCTATGCAATAATGGTGACTTGAGCCTGAGGCTGCAGAATCACTGGGCTCAGGATTACTAGGTAACAGTGCTCAGCAAAAATACCAAAGGAAGTCCAGCCTGGGCCCAACTGGATGAAAAGGCTTGCTAACAACTCATCTCCTTGTTCTTTGGTTCTCCAGTTGATCTCCCTCCTCTACCTGAGGGCTTTTCCACATTTTCATTTACATCCAGTACTTTGTGTGGAACACTCCGGTAGGGGAAAAAATTAAATAATGATATTAATATTCTTAACAAATATTTTACTCAAAGATTTTAATTTCATTTTCATCCTGTCATTTGGTGAATGCATGCATCAAAAGAAGTACTCAATAAAATGCCCCAGTCCTTTTTAAAGTGCTGGTTCCAACAGGTTAATTAGCAAAAATGAGATGGAATAAAAAATGGTAGAGAATTCATTTGAATTAAATTATTCTGAAACATAATCCATCTTCTGGGAGCAAGTAGGAACATAACATAAGTAACACACAAGTCACACATTGTTTAAGAAACAAAACTCTATTTAGAACAGAGTTCCCTCTTACTGCATGGCTTTATTTGTAGTAGAGAACCTACAGTGGCTCAAGAAACAACAATCTTCTCACCTGGATTACTGGTTTATGGGCTGCACTGAGGCAGTGTATGTCACATTGTAATAGAAACGTAGCCTAAATATAGGATTTGTACATACACCTATTATATCTACTATTAAAACTGTGTGCATCAGTAATCAGTAACAGTAAATTCAAAGTTGTGCCCTTTAGTCAGAATCCTCTCATAAATAGCCCATCAGTGGACAACCCATTGAACAAATGCAGTTCTTTAAATATTTAGGGCTGTATTTCTCAAGCAGACTTAGATGGGAAATTCATTTCCAGACCATGAAACATAATGCTTTCAGTTCAGCTCAGGTGGTTTTCTATTTTTTGGAGAAGGAAAGCTCTGTTACATCTTAGAGGAGCCTAATATTTTCCTGCAGGTCAGAGCCTGTGATGGACGTCAGAAAGGGTAAAACTTCATCCTGAATGGATTTTCCCTAATAATAGTGTTTAATCTCAGAGATATTATCAGTCCATACCTGAGAAACCATGCAAATGTCAGTTCCAGAAAAGCAATCTGAGTAGTGTGTGGTAGAGTAAGGCAACTCAGCATGCCTGGACATTGGGGAGCGCTATATTGCTCTGGCCCAGGCTAGCCCGATCTCTTCAGATCTCAGAAGCTAAGCAGGGTCAGTCCTGGTCAGTATTTCCATGGGAGACTACCAAGGACTACCAGGGTTGTGATGCAGACAGAGCATCTCTTGCCTTGAAAATCCTATGGGGTTGCCATAAGTCAGCTGCGACTTGACAGCAATTTCCACCATGACCACCATATTGCTCTAGATGTCTGCATGTAGTATCTTCTCAAGGAATGGATTGCTTCTGTAGTGTATCAGGCCCCGACCGGGCCCGGCATGCCTGGGCTTGTCCAGGCACAAACACCTCAAGCTTCATGCCAAAAGACAATGGGCCAGTAGGATCCTAGCCAGGCCCAATGAAAGGGCTAGGTCCCAGGCCAATAGGTCTCTTGGTCACTGTAAATAGCCTATCAGTAGTGGGGGGGTGTTTGGTGGTGGGTTTCTCTGAGGGAATATAAGCTGGCCTGCAAGCCGGTTAACTTGTCTTTGTTCCTGACTAAATAAAGGTATGCTTAGCTGAAATCACTCTCCGTATGCATACTTTTCTAACCTGGCAGTTTCTCTCTGACTCCTCCCTCTTTTCCTTTGTGTTCTTTCTCTCTCTCCTGATGGACCTGCAAGGAGCTAGATGCATCTACAGCACTCGCCTGTAGAGCCATGCCCTCTTACTTGCATACACATGCTACAATATTAGCTGGTCATTTGTGATAGGGAATACTATCCTTTAGATTAAGCTTCTCTTTCCTGCCCACTGCAACATAGATGTGAATTGAATCTACCTCAATAAAAGTAAAATTTACTTTTTTGCAATATATTTAGTTATTTATTTTATTATATACTTGCTTGGAGTCTGTTTACCGCACATCATACCACACTTTCTTGACTGTGCAACTTTGCTATACTAATACATATCCCCAGTAGTGTGGAGACTGGCAAATTCAAGGAATTTATACAGCCAAAACCCAATAGTAGGAACAGAACATTTATACTAGAAGAAAGCAGTTCTGTTGCAAATTATTAAAGTTTTGATCTGAGTTCCTTCACAGGACTGAAATGTGGAGTTTTCTTAATGTTTGGGAACTGGAAATAATTCAAAATAAATATTTCATTATTTTCTTGGCTTGCCATTTTTTTAATGAGAACTGTAGTTTGGATATATTCAATTTCTTCTGCAGCCTATGGTTTATCGCAAAATAACTGGTTAAACAACATACAGGACGTTTAAAGTTAGCAAAATGATTATTTAGGGACCCGTACCATAATGCCAGCCTTCATAAAGATTTGGGTTTATAAAATGAGCAGACTTCTTTAATTACATAATTTCTTCATTGTGTATTTAAACTCTTTGACCATATTGAAGTTCATGCAAGAATTCAAAACATATTTACATGGGAAGCCCTCTGAAATCAATGGAATTAAATTCCACATAATTACAATTAGAATCAAGCTTTTGATCTCAGTTAAGGATCAAAACTTAAATTTAAAACAATTTTGCTTATATTCATCAGTGATGTCCAATGTTTTGAAGCAAATACAATGAAATGAGCTTAAATTAGACATTCCAAGTATTCACCGTGATTCTGATGTTGCAATTATAATTCCTTAGGAAGTATTTGATGGGATTTAAGGATGACATAACTAGAAAAGCAATCGCTGCTCTTTTTGAATATCCATTTCTTGTACACCACATATTGTTCAACTTCTTACAGTTTTCTTTCCCCCCCTTCCCTCCCCCTTCCCTTCCCTATCTTCATATTGTCCTTAGTCCTTTATCCCCAGCCACGGGCACAAAGTATGAATCTTCCACTGAATGTCTTTCCTTCCTTCCTTGGATATCCAGTCTATGTAGGTCGTCCATCTTTTCTGGACTTCTGCAGATTTTCCTTCCCATGTTAACTCCTTACGTAGAGTTGCCGCGATGTCTGGCTGTATAAATTCAAACAGATAGCTGTGCCAGTTTTCAACTGTCCACTTACTATTATCCTTCCAACCCAAAGCTATAACTGCTTTACCCGCCAATATCATAGCCTTGACTAAGGTTTGATTATTCTTGTCCAAAATCGAGCTTCCCGTTGTGCTTATCAGCATTATTTAATTTTAGATACATTCTTTATAGCGTTAATAGTTTCTGTCCAGAATGCCCTTACTTCTCTGCACTCCCACCACATATGTGCAAACCAGCCTTTAGCTTGTCTACAGTGCCAGCAAAGGGAACTTAATCCTGGAATCATGTTAGCCAGTTGGGCTGGTGTCTTGTACCATTTTGTAAGAAATTTATATTCCAGTTCTTTAAATTTAAATACCTTGATTTTGTCTGTTCCTTTCATAATTTTTTCTGCCATCCTCTCTGATATCTGTCCTTCTCTGCTCCACACTTTTTATAAATATTATATCATTTTATCTTTATTTAATATCATCTTTTTATACATTTTCTCTACTAGACCTCTTTTCTTCTCAATCATTTCTTTGAATATTTCTTCCATTGGTTCATCTGTCCACATTTCTTCTTTTTCATTAACCTCCTTTACAACCTTATAGAGACCTACTATTTTTAACCATTGTTGCTTGTCTATCTCTTCTATTACTTCTTGCAATGGCTTAAGAGTTTTCCCTCTAAATATTTCCTCCACTCTATGGTATCCCTTGGTCCTTAAAATTTCCCACCATTTGATTTCTTGCTCCTTTTCAATTATAAATTCTAGTGGCACCCATCTAGAGGGTCTTCCTAGCCATTTCGGTTGCCATTTCCTCCAAACTTCTAGTGTTGATTTTCTAGGGCCTATTGTTAATTTTAGGTCTTTAGCTGTAACTTTGTAAAAAATACCTAGTCTTCCTATGTTATTATTATTAATCTCGTCCTCAAATCTAACCCATTTCAGTTCTTTTTCCTCT
>NW_015172566.1:393295-433824 GCF_001447785.1 Gekko japonicus
TACAAAATGAAGTGGTTGGAATTTGGGGTCACATGACTGCAGGTGTGGCCTTCAGAGTACTGACTATTCAGATGTTGCACCCATGGCAACTTAACAATTGGACACTCCTATGTCTCCTCCAATTGGCCCCTGGCCAGGGCTAATTTGGGACTGGGATTGCACTATATCTGGTCATTCCCAATGAGAGGAACTCTCTCTCTCTCCTGCTATGCTCTCTGTTACTCTGGTGTTCTGTTCACCTGCATGCTGTCCTGCCATGTGGTCTGTTGGAGGACAAAGGATTGCTTGGTGAGCTATGATCATGGTTGGCAAAGATGGACTTCTTGCTCCAAATCCCTTGGGGCTACTGGATTATTACAATGGACTATTCTGGACTGATAACTGTTCCTGATTTGGTAAATATGAAGCATTATGTTTAGTTAAGGCAAACACTGCCCTAGTCTTTCTTATTTTGGAAATCCTTATTAGTCTAACTGCAAAGCTCTGGGCTGAATAAACCTTATTCTTGTTTATCAATAGTGTCTGTTTTGATGTGTAACTGAATCCCAAGCCTAAATCTTGCAGCATAACTGGCTACACACTACCCTTGAGTATTAAGTGCATCTCTGAGGAGGTGCTAATGTGTTCTGTCTGGTGGCTATTGTTCTGAAATCCAGAGAGCCTACCTCTCTGGGTTATTGTGTAATGTATTGAGCCAGTGTAGTTTTCCCCTCATCCCTGGACTGGCCTGGGGTGCAGAATCTACACACCCCTCCCTCCCCTCCCCCTCCCCGTGGTAGAGACAAATAGAGTGATGAATACTTCATCCCGTCTCTCCACCTTCTAGAGTGCACACACACCCTCCCTCTCCTTAACTTTTAATCTTAGTAACCTTGCTCATTCAATATTTGTATACTTCCCTTTTATGTAGTTTCCTCTAGTGAGTCTGTCTTTGGCCTTTTCTCACGTCTCTCTGAGCCTCCTTCTTCCAGGTCTTCTGATACTTCTAATTCTTCCTCCTGGTCTCTCAGGTTGTCTGTATCTATTCCTAGTCGATGAGAAGGTCCATGGCCTCTGTAGGGTTACGTGCTATGAGCCTCTTCCCTTCCTTAAACACTAGTATCAAGGAGGGATAGCCCCATGAAAATTTCACATTATTAGCATAAAGTCTCTGGCCAAAAGGTCTCATTTGTTTTTTCTTCTTTATGGTCTCTTGACAGTAGTCTTCCCTCACCCAGACCTTTCCCCCCCTAAAGCTCAAATCTGGTTTCTTTTTTAATGTTTTGTAAACTTCTTGTTGTAGTTTTTCCCTACTGAATTTAACAATAACATCCCTGGGGGTTCCTCCTCCTCCTCTTCTCTGTAGTCTGTGGGCTCTCTCTATTTCTTCTGGCTTAACTGTTACTCCATTTTCCTCTATCCACGTCCTCAGAATTTCTTCCAAAGACCCTGCCAGAATTAAATTGGCTCTTCTATTTTGGTCTGAGAGTTCAGTGAGTTGGTTAGTTAATTGGTCAATCTTTTGTTTATTTTTCTGGGCCTGCTCTTTGGCAGAGGTTGCAGTATATTTTATCATACTAATTTCCTCTGCCATCTCCATTACTTTCTCCTTAACTGCTTTAATCTCCTCCCCCATTTTCTCCTGAGAAGCTAACACCTTCTTCTCAAAGGCAGCCAGCTGCTCTGATAACTCTTGTATGTTTTTCGCCATTTCCCGGTCCTGGGCATTCCCTCTTTAGGGAATAAAAACTATTGCTGTCTTACCGCACTTGCAGCCTACGCACTAAATCTTCTGCTTCATCTGTTTCTCCTCTGCTGACTCTCCTTTTTTTTTCCCGTAGATAGGGCTATTTACATTCTTTTGAGCTATAAAGATAATAATTCCTCGGAGAGGTCCGGGCTTGCTGACGGCTTAATCAGTGCATGCGTGCATCTCCCGGGAAAGGAGTTTTTTCACTGCTCTTTTTTTACCCAAACATTCAAATAGCAACCCTAGTTGGCCAGTATAGTATTCTAATATTTCTTACAAGCATACATTCTATATTTATGGCGCAATGGGTGCAGAACAGTGTTAGGCAATCTTTATGATCTTTTTGACCATCTCCCACATGACGAGCTCCAGTAGTATTGCCATTCTCTCAAGATACTTGGGGAAGAACTGCCACGCTGAACAAATGGTATGGCATGCTGCTATTGAGTGGACTTGCTGGGGCTTGCCTACACCTGAAGTAGAACATTTTCCCCTCTTATCTCTTATCATGTTCTTTATATCAATGCACAATTAAGAGACCCCAACCTAGATAGCCCCGGCTACTGTGATCTCATCAGATATTAGAAGCTAAACAGGGTCAGCCTGTTAGTCCATGGATGGGAGACCAACAAGGAAGTCCAGGGTTACAACACAGAGCCAGATAATGGCTAACCACCTCTGAACGTCTCTTGCCTTGAAAACCCCAGGGGGTTGCCATAAGTCAGCTGTTGTCAAGCTCTGGCATCCATATTGGCTTATTCTGTCTCTGTTAAACATATTCTTTTTTAGCATCTAGCTTTGCCCTGCCTGCCCTGCCTGCCCTGCCTGCACTTTATTACTGTACCTCTGCCCTCACTTGCCATTTGCATTCCTTAGCAGGGGGGTGTTGTCAGAACAGTAGGGAGTATTGCTTGGTAACTTTCTGAACTGAGCCCCAAGACAGCATTCTCATGAGAATGTCCTTGGCGAAGTCTTATGCCTGGCTAGGTTAGATAGGGCAACCATATATCTGTCTGGGTTGCTGTAAAATGCTAACGTTGGTGTGAATGGAATTTTGGGGTTTCACCTATATGTTGCTTTTTCCCAGCTTTGCAAATTAGTCCTAACAAAGAGTTTGAACCCATAGCATCTTATATCTTCAATAAAGCAATTTACTGTCAAAGTGAGTTTGGAGAGTGATTTGACTGGGAACCTGACAGCTTTACTTTGACAGGGGAAAAACCGAAGGAAGACATTTATTTTATCTAGTACATTATTATCCTGTCCTTCCTCCTATGATATCAGGACAGTGTACTCTCTTCCTGCATTTTATCCTCTTAAGTCACAACTAGGTTACAGTGTAGGAAAGTGAGTGGCCCAAAGTCACCCAGTGACCTTCATGGCAGATTAGGAATTTGAACCGAGTCTTAGTCCAACATGCTAACTACTACACCACATTACAGTTACTATTAGATGAAATTATATAGAAACCGAAGTTTGTTCCTGGTCTCTACATCATAAAATCGAGCTCTGATGGCATAGATGGCATTTATCATGAATGGGGAAAATTAATTTGTACTCTCTGAAGCAGCAATCCATAAACATTTTATTCAAAAGAATGCAATTTGCTATGAGAGAGTTGACCTATTTTGAGATTAAGGAGCTCTCCCATAACTATGCATATATTTTATTTTGTTGCATTTGATTATGTATTTATGGTTTACTTGTTTTATGGAAATTTTAATTGACTTGGCTGAGTGGTCAATGCCACCACTGTGATATGTATTTTCATGGTTCATCAGCAACAGAACAATTAATACAACTTGATTTAGCATTCTGTGAGATATATTCAGTAGAAGACTATTAAAGTTTGATTTATCCGCAGTGAATGATCCTCCAAAGGGCATCCTGCTGTTTAGTTACTTTTTGTTAGTGGTGGAAGAAACACCCGGAAAAAAGAAACATACAGTGCTTATAGGACCAAGGATAAAGGAATCCTGCTTGCCCTTCTGTGCCAAGTAAATTTTACATAACTGCTAAGAAAGCCTGAGTTCTGGATTTATTTTTATTTTCCCTATGCTGAAAATTCAAGTTTGTTGCTACCAACATCCTGAATTAGATTCACCAGTCTAACAATGTATTCTTTGGATGAAGTTTCTGCACTACTTTGAGCATTGCAATCCTTTTCTTCATTGAAATCTAGGCAGTCACAGTGTTGCTTCAATAGCCTTGACTTTCATCCATCTGTTGGTAATGATATAAATCATTAGCTATTTCCAAGCAAGTCTTATGAGCACCATGCTTTACTGGTAATGCTCTCAGTACTTCGTCACAAAGTCAGTGATGTAAGAATCACAGACAACCTGGACAGTCCCTCCTAATTCTCAAGATTCTCTTGTGTTGCTTGCAGTGCTACTTTTAATGGGACAGAGTTCCTACTGCAGCAAACAAATCTCTCTGAGCCAGACTTCCTCAGCTTTGAAATTCCTCAGCACTATTGCTGATATCCTTCACGTGACTCTTGCAAAACTACTATGAAAGTGAGAGCCAGTTTGGTGTAGTGGTTAAGTGTGCGGACTCTAATCTGGGAGAACCGGGTTTGATTCCCCACTCCTCCACTTGCACCTGCTGATGTGACCTTGGGTCAGTCACAAGCTCTGGCACAGCTGTTCATGAAAGAGCCGATTGTGTCAGAGTTCTCTCAGCCCCACCCACCTCACAGGGTGTCTGTTGTGGGGAGGGGAAGGGAGAGGAGTTTGTAAGCCACTCTGAGACTCCAAGTGAAGGGTGGGGTATAAATCCAATCTCTTCTTCTTTTTCTTCTTCTTATGCTAGGGGTGTTCCAGTATCTGCTGGTTTGGCTCAAATCCTACTCACTAGTAGTGAATAGGCAGATGGCTTTTTAACAGCCTTGAACACATGCCCTGCCAGAAGATGGTGGACAGGCACACCTCCTCCATGTACACCATCTCCCTACAAGACTGTAGAACTGGATGATTCCTATATTGGGACAGCATTCATTTCATCTGTGTGTCCCCATTTATTTTCCCTGATAAAATGACCACTCTTCTAATGGTGGCTGCTGAGAGGATTTACACTGCTGGCTTTGTAAGCTTTCTGGAGAGTCACCTTACCTTGCCTTGTGAGCAGAGGCACTAAAATGTCTAATAAGCAGCAAGGCTGTGCTTGGAGAGGGTGTGAGAACTGGCTAAAATGTCATTGCTTCCATTGTATTTTCCTGGTAAAAGGGATGCTATTAGAGGATTTAAACCCCTGGATGTAGCCTACAGTTACATTTCACTGTGCACTATAGCATTTGGCAGAGAAGTATGGCCACAAAGTCTCTAAGAATTCCATCACCATCTACCAATCACAACATTGTTCCTGGCAACACTCATCCCAGAGCTCATATGGAAGGCATTCATCAACAAGTGCTTGACATCAGGAAACCCTTTGCTCACCTCCCTTCACACACATAATACAAGCCTTTCAGGCAGCAGCTTTGTGCCATGGTTAGGGTTCCCAAATGTTCTCTTTTTAGAGGACATGTCCTCTTTTTTTGGTGTCCATCCTCTTTTGGGCTCTTTTTAAAAAGCTGATGAAAATGTCCTCTTTTCGGGTTGTAAGGTTGCTAAAATGGGTCTGTCTGAAATGACAGGGGGGAAAATCCCCAACAGTTTGGATAGAGAGGTCCTCTGGTTGCAACCAGTGGGCAGTGAGGGAGAGGTAGCCATGGTGCTGGCTGCTCCAGAGGTCTTCTGCGAAGTGCACAGTTCTGACTTGCACTCTAGAGAGTTCAGGCTTGACCATCACCACTGCAGAGTGGTGCATGGTGGGCAAGACTTGTCAGTTTATGGTCCTCTGCAAGGGAGCAGAGTACCAGGGAGCCAGGTGTTGCAGCAGCTGGGAAAAAGGCTATGTCCTCCATGAGGGAGAAGGATTGGCCATCCACTCTTTGGGATGGCACTGTCAGCATTCCCATGGGAATGACCTCTTGGAGAGTGACCTGTCGATGTCCCACCCACAGATCCTGAGTGTGGGGAGCCTTTCTTGGTGGAGCCTCCTGCTCCCCCTCCACTTCTCTCTGCTTAGAGGGAGTGGGTGTCTTCTTCCTCCCCCTCCACTTCTCTCTGCTTAGAGGGAGTTTGCCTCTTCCTCCTTCTGGTTGCCACTCTTCCCTCCAGTGGCAACATACTGGGGTACACCTGTTGAAGAAGGTGCCTGTGGAGGACAATGTTGGGGTGGGTTTGCACCCCTCCAGACATGGGGGTGACACACCTGGCACTCTGCCACACAGGGGTCACTGGGGAAGGTGTAGAAACATACAGTTGATATCTGGTGCTGGGCTGGGAAATGACATGGAGGGGTGTACTCAAGGCGAGAGCAGCAACAGGGAGTTGGGATGCGGAAGGAGAGGATGTCCCCCCCCCCTCTGAATAACTGCTATCAGAGTTCTCCTCTCCAAAGAATGTTAGCAACTGCTGGTGTCTGGGCTAACAACTCTTTTGTCTCTGTGGAGGGCCCCAGGAACAGATCAGAGGAAGGAGGCTCCGAGACCCTGGGTGATGCCCTGCTAGGATCAGATTCCCATGGGCTGGCACGATGGGTTTGGACTCTTTAATTGGTTGATTGTTTCCATGTGTGTAGTATAGCCAGGATATCCCACAATTGTCTGGCAGCCAAAAGTTCTAGCTCTTTAGCATTATCCAAGGTGCACCACAAGGAGGCAAGCTAGAATTGAATCCCACCCAGTAGCTCACCTCACTAAGCAGAGAGACAGGGTGGTTCAGAGCTCTGAGCCTACCTAACACCCAAATTCCACCAGCATAGAGGTGTACATAATCATGAGGGTTGGGAAGATATAAATGTAGGTCTTCAGCTGAGGCAGCCCGTAGCTAACCCCCTCTGATTGGTGTGAGCAGAGAGACCTGGGTGCAGACTCAGAACCCTGAGTCCACCTAACACCCAAAGCCCACCAGGGGAGATGTGTTCACAGTCAGGACAGATGGGAAAGTATAAAATTTGGGTCTTCAGCTGACACACCCAGTAACTAACCCCCTGTCACAGCTCAGGTGGGGGGTCACCTGACACTGCCACCACTCTGGTTCCAGGCTCCCTTGAGAAAGCCCAGAGCACCCTCCCAAGACCTTTAGACCTCCCTTTTGGCCGAATAATAAGTGTGAGGACCAGGCAGAGTGAACAAGGAAAATAGTTTATTGTATAGGAGGTCAAACAATAAGATGCAGAATTATAACAGTAAGTGGGTGAAAAGAAAAGAAATCAAATGTCCTAACGCATCTAAATATATACTGTCCCCAGCTCACTATTCCAAATGACACTAGACTACTCACCCTTCCCTAAGGATGAGGGTTACTTCCTGCAGCAGCCTTCCTTCTGGCTCTGCCCTCTGGAAGAAAGAACAGCTTCTGCTCTGGCACCAGCCCCTTTGTTCCCCAGCCCTCTTCTTCCCTATTGGTCAATTTTGGCTCCAAAACCTCTCAGGGGCTTCTGGGAGTTGTAGGTCCAGCCTCACCTACTGCTAGCCAGGCTCCCTGGGCCTAGTAGGCCTCTGGTGGCACAGCCCAGATCATGACACCACCTCTGCTTGATGTGAGCAGAGAGACCTGGGTGCAGACTCAGAACCCTGAGTCCACCTAACACCCAAACCCCACCAGGGGAGAGGTGTTCACAATTAGAAATAAATTATAAATGTGTTCTGCTTTTAACAAGTTCCCTACCTCTCTGTCTAACTATCAATACCCAACAGACGAGAGGGTGTGGAGTTGAGCTGAGGGTGTATATAGCATTCTGATCCCATAGAGCAGAATGGGAATTCTGTTATTGGCAGCCAGCAGTGCCTGTTAAGCTTTGCAGGGCCCCTATCGGTGTTTCCAAGGCTGTAAAATTCTGCTCCCCTGTTGCTTTGAAGTTTGGTAAATATTTTGATTGAGCGGAGACAGACTGTCTGGAAATGTATCCATTCATGAACTGCCACAAACCACTTGAAAGTTCATGGAAAGTTCATGCCGACCTGCTCGGACTTTGGTTTGCGAACCATAAACCAGCCAAAATTCATCACAAACTTTAGTTTGTGAGCTAGTTCATACTTACCCCTAGTAAGCTGCTATGGGTCCACATAGTGGAGAATGGCTGGGTATAAGTGTAGTAAAACATAATAAATGTAGCTAACAGTGGGGAGCAGATGAAAGAAGGGTGGTGGATGGGTGAAAAGAAAAAAAGGAAGCAGGGAAAGGTGAAGATATGGGGGTTGCCAGGAGGATAGAAGGATGAAATAGTGTGGGGAGGGGAGTATGGGGGGAAATGAGGTGCCCCCCTGCAAGTCTTTTCCCACCGCACAACGAGGCCCAGCCCAGTGACTGGCTGAAAAGTATGCAGACGGAGAGTGGTTTCAGCTAAGCATACCTTTATTTAGTTCAGGACAAAGACAACTGACCGGCTCGCAGGCCGGTTTATATGCATTCAGAAAACCCGCCACCAAGCACACCTAAACACACACCCTACTCCCGATAGGCTATTTACAGTAACCGGGCGACCATTGGTCTCCCGGCTGGGAAGCTAGCCCTTTTGATTGGGCCGGCTAGGATCCTTCGGATCCTTTGTCTTTCGACTGAAGCTACAGAGGAATTGTGCCTGGCCAGCCTGGGCAAGTCCGGGCATGTCAGGCTGAATACATTACACTGGCACTGTTCAATTTGGTGAGACTTTTTCCAAGGAGAGGCTTCCAGGAGTGAGGAATGAGGGAAAACTGAAGATGGGAGGAAGGTAGGCTGGCTGTGGGGTTGTAAGGAGAGGAGGAGGCAGGGAAAAAAACTATTGGACCCATCAGAGAAAGGGAAGAAGCAGTAGTGGGGAGAGGAAAATGAGATGTCCCACCAAGTCCCTGCATGTCCCCATATGCAGAAATTGAGACCATAGAATCACAGATTTGGAAGGGGCCATACAGGCCATCTAGTCCAACCCCCTGCTCAGTGCAGGATCAGCCTAGAGCATCCCTGACAGGTCTTTGTCCAGCCGCTGCTTAAAGACTGTCAGTGAGGGAGAGGCATTTTGTTCAACCTGCACTACCTTATAGGATAATGAAACCAAACACAGTTTCCATTTATTCTTATGCTCTTACCATACTGCACATGTTGTTCTTTTGTCTAGTATCATTATCATCAAGATACAATATCATAACAATATTAATATTAATAATATACTGTTGCTACTTTCTGTACTTAGATTTCTATTTATCCAGTACACTTTAAGGCGCTGAGGGTTTTCCTTCCCTCCATTTTATCCTCATAAAAATCCTGTGAAATAAGTTAGGCACTCAAGCAAGTTTTCGTAATAGATACTTGAACCCATGTCTCTGTGGTCCTAGTCCAACACTCCACACTTTATTTTTTTTATTTGCTTGATTATGACCCCCCCATGTTCTCCCATATCTGGGTTCTCAAAGCGCCTTATGTACCTGAAACAAAGGAGGAAGCTTGATTCTGATCTCATTCACCCGACAAAGAGATATCCCGAACCTGCTTTCCCTGCTGTGCTTCACCTGCTCTGCTTCTCTTTAAAACCAAATGTATTATATGCTTATCTATAACTTTGATTAAATGTGCTGTCATTTGTAGACTCAGAATTCTTATTTTTTAATTTTGTTAACACATTACTTTTGGGAAGGATAAAACTAAAATGTACGATATATATAGGGATGTACAAATCTGCACTGTAATATGAAGGGTATTTTGCTACATGAACCAAAGCTGAATTGATTCAGGTGTGATGAGTGTGGGCCTGAATCTCTGTTGGCTTGAAAATTCAAATTGAACAACTTCAGTCACTGCTAAATACAAATTACAACTAGGCTGACATATTTTATTTACCAGTATTATTCTCTGGAATGAAAGCGATGGGAGCTCTATGTAGCTTTAAATCATTGATGACACTAAAGAAAGGGGACAACTGCAAAGCAAAAGCAGTTCTCTAATATTATTTTATAATTCAGGCATCCAAAGGAGCAATGTAGTATTCATCTGCTGCATAATTTTGCTGTAGCTGTTGAAAACCTAGTCCTGCAGTGCCACTTACAGGACAGTTATATATTAACAGTGAACCATATTGTGATAAATTGATATTCCCTGCCATTATACTTTCCTTCACTAAAAACAACAATGGGAACAGCAATTCTGACTGCTTAATGTGGTCTTCTTTAGTATATTTCTATGTATTTATATAAAAGGCTCTGGCCTAAACGTCAGTCAGCATTTACTCTTCTGACTTGGGGGGGGGGGTAGGACAGAGAGAATCCCAAGGCAGATGGATATTCTATCCTTCATCAGAAAACAAGAGGGGCATTTACAGTTTATGATAAAGATAGGAAGAGGGACAACAGGGCCTTAGTCATTATTCTCAGTCTCTGTCTGTTCAGTCAAAGATATAAAAATAAACTTATTTATTTATTGGATTTTTATCCTGCCCTCCCGCTGGCTTACAACAATTAAAAACCAGTAGAATTAATACAGAACATCTAAAAACAGTAATTAACAATAACAGTAAAATTACAATAAAACAGTACAACAGTACAATTTGCGCATGGCAGCCATCCATATTAAGTGCTAGAATGATTGGTCTGGGCTATTGAACGCTTGGCGGAACAGCTCTGTCTTTACCGCTCTGCGGAATTGGTGGAGATCCTGCAGAGCGCAGATTTCATGTGGGAGCTAGGGAAAACGCCCTGTTTAAAATCTCTTTTCCCACATCACTTTACATAGAGTCAGTGCAGCAAAGGGGGAAAGGGCTTAAAATGAAAATGTGAAAGTACCCCTCATGCTGTTCAGATGTCAAGCAACTGGAATGAAATGGGTTCACGTCATCATTTGGATTGTCCATAAAAATTGAACAATGAATGCTCAATAAAAATGTCAACCCAATGTGCCACAGCAGTGAAAAGGGCTAATTATATGTTGGTGATTATTGAGAAAGGGATTGAAAATAAAATGGCTGATATTATAATGCCTCTGTATACATCTATGGTGTTACTTGATCTGAATAGTGTGAGCAGTTTTGTCACTGTACCTCAAAAAGGACATTGCAGAGCTGGAAAAAGTACAGAATAGGGCAATAAAGATGATTAACGGATTGGAGCACCTTCCCTATGACGAAAGGCTGAAGAGTGCAGGACTTTTCAGTTTAGAAAAGAGACAACTAAGGAGGGACATGATAGAGGTTTATAAAATTATGCATGGAGTACAGAGAGTGGACAGAGAGATCTTTTCCCTGTCTCCCAAAATACTAGAGCTAAGGGATATCCAGTGAAGCTGATGGGCAGTAGATTCAGGACAGACAAAAGGAAATACCTCTTTACACAATTAGTTATTAAAGTATTAAGTTATCTGCTAGATGATGTAGTCATGGGAACAGGTATAGACAGCTTTGAAAGGGGATTAGACAAATCTATGGAGTTTAGGTATTCTATCTACTACTACTGCCCATGGTAACTAAAGAGAACCTCCATATTCAGAGGCAGTACAATTTTGAATACCAGTGCCAGGAAATAATACCAGGCAAAGGCCTCAGCCTCCATGCCCTGTTGTTAAGCCCTCTGGAGTAACTGGCTGGCCACTGTGTAAGAGACAGGATGCTGAACTAAATGGACTGCTGATCTGATCCAGCAGAGCTATTTTTATGTTCTTAACAAAAAGTGAACAAATTATTTCTGTTCCAGACTAAACAGTTAATGTGGAACCAGATATATATTTGAAGTGACTGTACCTTTTGGAAAAGAGAAAAAGGCAGAACCAAACCACGCAAAAGGCAAAAACAGAGGTGCTGATCTTAATAGCTTTATCTTAAAAGGCTGTACATGATAAAATTTATTTCTAAGCAAAGATGCCAAGAATGTTTCTTTTATTATTTCCCTTGGCAGGAAGAGAAACAACTATGGATGAAAATTAAGATCTAAATTGGCCTTAATTAGATCAGAATATTAATTGTCCTTTGTGGAAAACTCCCTTATGTTTCAATCATGCATACAACAGTTTTCTGACAAAGAGTTCTCTGTTATTGAGTACAGCATTTGATTACTTTTTTTCTACTTATTGGCAGTTGTAAAATGTTATTTTGATTCATGCTTTTTATGTATTTTATGTATTTTTATGTTTTTGTTCTTTTTACGTTATAATGTCTTGACTTCCAGAAGGCAGGAAGCTGTCTAATAAATATTTTAATGAAATAAATACCGATGGTTTCATGGGAATAAGAAAGTAAATAAAAAACAACAACTCTATTACTATGGTCAAGTTTAATTCCTGCAAAATCAGGTGCTTTGCTTTTTGAAACAGTTTGATGACCGCAACATAAAATTGTCAGTGATCAAGCCTTTTGTGGACTCTTTAGGGTAAAGTTTTTGGTCTATTTATTTACCACATTTCCAGCCATAGTAGGGTTGCCAAGTCCATCTTCCGCCCCCAGTGGGGGACTTTGGGGGCGTTCCTGGAGGGGGCGGGGCATCACTGACATGATGATGTCAAGTTGGGAACGTCCGCTGCCCCCCCCCCCCCCGCCCACCCACCCGGTCTCCAGAAACACCAGTTTCCTGCACTTAAAGGAACCGGCGTTTCCCTTTTAAGTACACGGAGCTGGCATTTCCCTGCAAGCCTCATCTCAAGCGGAGATCGCGCTTGGGAGGAAACGTGGGCTCCATGAAGTTAAAGGCAGCCACCCCTCTCTCTCTCTCTCAAGAGAGAAGGGAGAGGGGTGGCTGTGGGTGTTGGGGTCGGGGCTTCCCCTGCCGGCCAGGGGGACCCCTGGCAAACCGGGGGGGTTGGCAACCCATAGATTTCTGTCTTGGCATGAACCATTTGTTTTCATCTGCTCCTTATGAACTGTACATGTGGGCCTTAATGTATGTTGTTTCACTAGGGTTGCCAATATCCAGGTGGAGCCTGGATATCTCCCAGTCACAGCTGATCTCCAGATGTTGAAGATCAGTTTCCCTGGAGAAAATGGCTGCTTTGGAGGATGGGCCCTATGGCATTATACCCCGCTGAGGTCCCTCTGCAAACCCCACCCACAGGGTCAACCTTCAAATCTCCAGGAATTTTCCAAACTGGAGGTGGCAAGCCTATGTTTTACAGAGAGAGAAATAAAAGCTTGGTAAAAATGTGCATATTCCTCTGTATCAACAATGAACATGTTTCCTTGAAAACAAGTTCCAGTGTAGTCTTGGACATCATTCTGTTGAGTGTGCTTAGAGCAGCAGCACTGTTTTTTCTGTGCTATGATAATTCAGCAGATTCAAGTAGTACTGAAACTCGCTAGCACAGCAAATAGTATTTTGGTTTAACAGGGTCATCACCTTTTCAACCAGTTATAAAACCAACGTGGAGCTTATGCAAGAGATACTAGTTGTGTTGTGTCCCAACTTTCTCTTCGACCTTACATGTAGCCACCCCCAGGCTACTTAATGCTATCAGCCAGGAAGCCAATAATCAATCCCAGTTTTGCTAGAAGCTATCAATTTCATTGGCCTTTTTCTTCTGTGAAAAGAAGGCACTCCTAGAATTCCTTTTTCATGTAATTACTAAGAGTGAAATTTCACGACTACGAAAAATCATCTAGGATCTCTCATTAGTCTAAGAAAATTTGAGAACACTGCTAATAGTTATTTAAACTGGTATTTCCCTCACTTAATCCTTTTCTTTTTTAGGTCTCCAAGTGAAGTATTTTTTGTCACAGGAAAAAAAAAAAGTGTGACAAAAATACTTCACTTGGAGACATAACAAGGACTTTACAAATTTCAAATGACTAATGTTTTAAAGACTGGTGTCTTGGTTACAGAAGTCTATAGAGATTTCTGGCTTTATTTATTTATTTATTTACTTACTTACTTACTTAAGAAGTTTTACCTCACTTTTCTCTCACAATTATTCAAAGCTTACAAAATAAACAGTATTATGACATAAAGATAGATAGATGATAGATGGATGATAAACAGATGATAGATAGATGATAGAGATTAGATTAGATTTCTACTTGCTCCTCAAGTATCCCTTAAATTCATGGAATTTAATATATGGAATATATGGAAACTGCAGTATAGGGTGTGGATTATGGAGTAAATAGAGAGTTAAAAAACAATGTAAAGCACTTGGTTGTGGACTGCTCTTACTAGACAGTTTTGAAGCTTTCTGCTTTAAAGAGTTACATTGTTGTTTAGGAAATGGGGAAAGCAAAGTATCTTTCTGATATTCAAAATTGCTCAAAATACGGCCTTACAGTGAAATGAGCCTATGCAATTGGAGAGCAGGGAGAGAGTTTGGTCCCCACCTGTTTTCAACCCCATGGGATAGTTTTGCTATAGGGCTGAATTTCAGAGCTTCTAGATATAAAGGTCCATGTTGCTGTTTCTGAAATGGGAAAGAGCAACATGGACTTTTACACTGGGTCTTTACATCCAGAAGATCTGAAATGCAGTCGTATTCAGCAGTCTTAAAGAGCTGAGGTGGAGGGAGCAGTGAAGGGACTCATGCTACATTTTTATCTGCCAACTTCCCTCCTTGACAAAAGGCCCCCCAGCAGCTCCCCAAGATCCCAAGGTCCTATACAGTCAGAGGTATAGAGAGACTCCATCTTGTATCAAACCAAAGGCCTACATGCAAGCACAGTGCACCTCCTGAGCAACTAGCTAGCTCCCTGTGGGAAAGTTGTCACAGACACCAGTCAATGCTTTTTACTGTGCCTCCTTGAGTCCCTTGCAAGATCAGGTGATGCATGGATCTCTCCCTCACTTCTTCCTAACTTTCCCTTCTTTGTTTTTGCTACCCTCTTTCTCCCTGCTCTAGCTTTCCTCCAGCCCCAACCCAGTTTCTCATACTCTCTGTTCCCCACCCTCCTTCCTTTTCTGCATAGGAGTACCAATCTCCAGGTGGGGCCTGAAGTTCTCCTGAAATCAATGGATTGTTTTGTTAACAGAGTGTTCAAGGTCTATCTGGGTTGTATCTCTTTATCTTTACAAAACTAATATGAGTCCTTTATTGTAAGAAACTGCATTCTAGACAGGATAGACATAGGATTCTAATCTAGTCTAACTAGCTAGAATGGATAGAGATGCAGGAAGCATGTCCTACACTTATGGTGCCAAGATGGAGAAGAGCTGGCACAGTGTGGAGAGAAGGTGTCAGACCAGAAGGAAGATTCCTTGAGAGTAGCAATCTACACATCAGAGTGGTAGAAGAGAAAGATGATCAATGTCTTGGCCTCCCTATATTTCTGGCTCTTTAGACTCTTATAGACCCCCTCTGAAGCCTGAGGCTAAGAGGCAGTGCAAAGTCCTTCACTTCCAACAATTACAACTGATCTCCAAACTATACAGATCAGTTCCCCTGGAAGAAATGGCAGCTTCTGAGGGCAGAATGTAGGCATCACCTTCCTACTAACCTCCCTACCCTCCCAAAACTCTGCTGTCCCCAGGGTCGGCCCCAGCTTATTTTGCACCCTAGGCGGGGAGCCCTTCTGGCACACACACCCCAACGGCGCGCCCACCAATTTTAAAAAATAAATGCATTTTAGGAAGAATGAAAAACACAAATAATCAAGAAACTCCCAGAGTATGGGGCCGGGTGCAGTTTGGTGCCCCTAAGGGCCAGCCCGCTCTAGGCGATCGCCTAGTCTGCCTAGTGAGTGAGCCGGCCCTGGCTGTCCCCAAGCACTACTCCTCAAATGTTCAGGAATTTTCCAAACTGGAGTTGACATCACTGTTTGTGCACCACTCAGAGCAGAGGTCTCTAAGCTTTTCAAACCTGCAAGCACCTTTGGAATTCTGGCTACCACCAGAGGCAGAGCCAACCACAAAATACCAGAAAGTGAGGTTATGCACAGCTGCAAAGGGTAACTCTTCAACATTTCAGGCAGAAGCTCTGTTTAACAGGATGCCTTTTTAGGTGAATATATTGTATAAAAATATCTTAGCCACCCTGAGCCCTGCTTGGCAAGGAAAGGAGCAGGATAAAAATTGAATAGATAGATAGACAGACAGACAGACAGACATTCTTGCACATACACACAGTCACTCAGTGAAGATCCTTGTGTTTAGTTGTTAGTGAAGCAATTATTTAAAAGTCTGCACAGCCAACCGGATCTCCAATGGCCAGTCAGAAGCCCTGTTGGGCAAATGTCCCACCTGATCCTGTACCTTGCCTCTCTCCTCTATATGCAACCCTCCCTTTTGGGATCATCACCATATGCAGCCCCTCATGAGCAAGCTCTGTTTCTGAACTAGCCATGGGAGGACACATCTAGCATAATTTTATTTTATTTATATATTTAATTTGTTAATTGCCCACTCCCTGGTATTGCAGGGCTCTGGGTGATGTACAATATCTATAAAAATATAGAAAGGGGGGAAAAACCATTATCACATTTCAGGAAAATATCAGATAGTGAACACTAATCAAATTTTAGACTACTGGCTACTCCATGGGCAGGGGGGAAGAAGGCATGCAGATATAAACAGTAGAAGGAACGAAAAAGGTGGGAGGGTGGGATGGCTTCCAGTAGGAATCACATGTGTTGCCTGTTGAATGCTTTCTCCCCGATGTTTGATGGCATATAGGGTTTATGACCCTTTTAGCATATTCCCAAAACCTTGGTACTATTAATTTCATTTTCTGTGTTTGCCTCTTCTTTTGTGCTTTCTTTTTCCGTGTACATATATTTTATAAAGGTCAAATCTAGTTCAATTCTAAGTTACAAGTTGCTATCTAGTTCAATTCTAAGTAGCTATCTTCCTCTCTCTGAGTCATTTCACCGAAGTATTAACCCAAATGCTGCACCTGTGTATACACAGACTGAGTACTCCTTGCTTTGGGCACAGGTAATGCTACTGGTGGGCAGAAGGTCTGACCCAAGATTTAAGGTGTCACCCAGGGGTCGTTTCGTAGAAAAAAAGCTAGGCGAACTCATTAGCATAACTCATTAGCATATGCCACACCCCCTGACATCATGGAAGTGTGTCATAAGGCCACACCCCCTGACATCACCGGAAGTGTGTCATAAGGCCACACACCCCGTCCCCAACGGTCCCGGCCGCCGGTGGCGGCCTTGCAGCTCCACTGCCGAGCCCCATAAGGGGCCCGGCAGTGGACCTGCAAGGCTGGCGGGAGTGCAAGGAAGCCCCGCAAAGGCCCTCCCTGGTCCCAGGCAGGCAGGGGTGGGGAGAGGCAGGGAGGAAGCAACTTACCCTCCCTCTTCTCCTGCCTCCTCCTGGCTGAATGAGGGCCGGAAGCGGGGCGGCCGGAAGCAGGGGGCGGGGCTTCATCATGTGCCTCGACCCCTGTACCTCACCCGGGGGAACTGCGATCCCCCGTGATCCCCCCGAAATGACCTCTGGTGTCACCCATTCTGGTTGGGATTGTACTCCCCTTGAAGGAACAGGCCTTCTGGGGTTACTCATGGATGCAGGCCTACTGCGGGATAAGCAAGTGGCAGCTGTGGCCAGGTTGTAATCAGCTACTGTCTTTCCTGGGCAGAAAAGATCTGGCCACTGTGGTGCATGCCTTGCTTACATCTAGAATTGATTACTGCAATGTGCTCTACATGGGGCTCCCCGTGAGAAGTATTCAGATGTTGAATGGAGTGGGTGGTGCTGACTATACCACTTCAGTCTTTTCCCATCTTACACTGGCTCCCAATTTGTTTCCAGGCACAATTCAAGGTGCTAGTGTTTACCTTCAAAGTCCTATATGGTTTGGGACCAATATACCTGAAGGACCACCTAATCCTTTGTGAACCAGTCTGACCACTATGGTCATCTTTGGAGGCCCTGCTTCAGGTGTCCCTGCCTTCTGAGATTAGGTGGCTGCCAAGCTGAGAGAGGGCCTTCTCGGTCATGGCACCTGTGAAGAAATGCAGTTTTCTTTGGAGATTTGAACAGAGAAAAACCTGGACCTGGCATTTTTAAAACCTTTGTCCCTCTTGACTGAGGTGGGGGGGGAGTAAATTTGGTTGATTTCCAGCCTCACCTCAGTCACCCTTTTAGAAACGCTAAGAGGTCTATCTAGAGACAATGGGATGATCCAACTCCTCCCACCTCCAGCTAGACAGGTGATAACTACGAGGGAACAAAGATCTGGAAGTGCTAGAAAAGCTTCAGGAAGAAACTCCTTGAGGCTTCAGGAAAAGCTTCCTTAATCTGGCCTGACCTGGTCACTGGTAGGAGAAAGAGAGATGATAAAACTCCTGAGAGCAAGGTAGGAAGAGGGAAATGGTGCCTTTTCTTACTGGGAAACTCCCTTAAACCAAGGGATCCCTGTAAAGTATCCTGGTAACCAGCCACCACCACTCAGGATGTCCTGAGAACCTCTATCAGAGGTATCAAACTCATTTGTTACGAGGGGTGGATTTGACATAAATGTCACTTTCTGGTAAGCTCTGAGTTGGTGCGTCCTTTCTGCAAGGCTGGGGAGCGTGCAGAGGAAAACCTGCATGGGTAGACTGAAGAGCCAGGAGTGCAGCGCTGGGCAGACACTCCCACGCTGCCTGGAAGGGGGGCAAACCTCTTCTCCAGCCCGCTCCTACTGCCAATGCTTTCAGGGGCGGCTCACCCGCTAGGCGAACTAGGCATTCACCTAGAGTGCGCTGGCCCCTAGGGGCACCAAACTGGGCCCACCCACCCCGGCTAAGTCCCCCAGCCCCCACCCAAAGCCCTGCATCACCCTGGCCTGACCGGGTGACTGCCGCCTATTAACCTCCTAGCTGCGGCGAAGTTTGCTTGCTGGCACAGCAGCAGCGGCTGTCATAGCAGCATGGGGGCACACACCACTTGAGTCCCTTCTGGTAACATAGGGCTCCCATTTCCCAGGGTGAGGTGGGGGATCCCCTACTTTTGGGGGCTTCTGTCCACCACTGGCCAGCAGGGAAACCCCACCCTCAAACAGGACATCACATACAGAGCAAGCTGGTTTTAGAGAGTTTAGATCCACTTTGCACCACTGCCTTACAATTCAACACCTTATAGAAAAATATGCTGCTGAAGGTCCTAATTCACTTTTTAGTGCTTTCATTGACTTTAAAGCGGCTTTTGATTCAATATCGAGGTCGAAATTGTGGGCTGGCTTAGAAGCTTCCTCAATTGACAGAAGGCTCCTCTTTTTGTTGTGGATTCTTCATAACACCCATTTGCAGGTTAGGCTTAACAGGAAAGGAAATTTATCAGACCTTATTAACACCTATAGGGGAGCCCCTTCCTTGTTTAATCTATATATGAATGATATAGTAAGTTACTTGGACTCCCCCAGTTTACATCCACCAAAAACTTCAACAACAGCATGTGTCTATCTTACTGTTTGCCGACAATGCTGTCATCTTAGCTAGAACACCAGTTGGTCTTAGAAGAGCTTTCAGTAAGTTTGCAGACTTTTGTAACAATAAGGAACTAACAATAAATTTTCAAAACACCAAGGTTATGGCCTTCGGGGCCAGACAAAAGAAAAGAATCTGATCTGTAAATGGGCACTCATTAGAGCAGGTTTCCTGCTTTAAATGCTTACATATGGTCCTTCAATCAAATGGGGCTAGGAAAGCCCATATACAGTATGTCACCTCCCAAGGTGAAAGAACAGCCAATGCTATTCTTAAGTTCCATCACACCAAAGGGGCCTATTATGTGCCAGCTGCCCCAAATCTCTTTCAAGCAAAGGCAGTTGGACAGATGCTCTATGGCACTTTTATTTGGCCTCCTTCCTCTAGTTTTGCCCCCTTAGAGCGAGTTCAGTCCAAATTTTTCAGAGCTTCAGGTCCTGAGGTGTGTACCGAATACACTGATCCATCTAGAGACAGGTGCTATATCAATGGAAGCCAAAATTACTTTAGCTTCACTCCAGTATTGGCTTAAACTAAATTTCCATCCTCAGGGACTAACCCACTTGTTACTCTCAGACAACTTTCAATCCAAATGGCTGAGAGCAGTTCATAATAAATTATATGCTCTTGGTTTCTTTCCCCAAGCAATTTTGAGTATGTGTTGGGATGTAGCAAAATCAGCCCTAAAACAGAGAATGATGGACATGGAGAGACAGACAGATCTCGGTAGATGTCCTAAGTTTAGAGCCCCAGATTCTGTCAAATACTGCTTGCAACCCATGTCCTATTTATCGCAGCTTGATACTCACAAGTTTAGGAAAACCTTCACATTAGCCAGATGTGAGGCTTTCCCCTCCGCGATGCTTGAGGGCAGATTCAAAAGGATCCCTACTGAATATAGACTTTTTGTTGATGCAGCTCAGGAGAGATAGAAACTATTGAGCACATGATGCTCAGATGTAACTGGTATAACAAGATCCATGACAAATATATTACTCCCCTTATAACAGATATGGTGGGACAATCAGGTGCTGAGCTGTGTAAGCAATTGTTAATTGATGGGAACCGGACAATTACTGAAACTGTGGCAAAAATTTTGGTAGCATACTACTGCATCCGGAATACATGATCAAATATATAATAATAGTTGCCTAATAGTCTCCGTTTTATGTTCTTATACTTTATTATGCTCAACTGTATTTTTATAGAGTTTTATTTTACTGTCCTAAATTCAGTTATATGAATGTTATGAATGTTATATTTAAGCATGTGTGTTCTATGGCTTGTTGCCATAATAAATGCCTGGGTGACTGACTGACTGAGGATGTCACATAGCAACATCCCTGATGCGATGACATCACGTGGAAGTGACGTCATCATGTTGGGGACGTCGCACTGTGATGCTCTGCTTTTTGGGCAAAACTCTATGGTTTGAGGGCAATTTTACCATAGAGTTTTGTCCACTGCACAACATCCCCAATGTGATGATGTCATTACTGTGTGACGTCATTGTTTCAGAGATGTTCTACAACATCCCCTCCCCCTCCAGCAATGCCTCCCAAATCCCCCCACCAGCGTGAAGGTAGGACCTGGCAAATCTATGGTAACAAGAAGTCAAAGGAGTCCTTAACCCTACCCAACTTCCTGTGGACCCAGCTGTGGACCCTCTCATGTCAGAGGCTACTTTTACCAATCAGAGCCATATACAATATAGCCCCACCTCTATCAAGCACCTGGTAACGACTCTGAACTTCCATGACAAATAATCTGGTCCAAACCAGATTGTCCTTTGTCCAAAAAGGATTAAGTCTGCAAGGATGATCTAAGTAAATAGCTCATTCTCAAGGAGGCCAAGATTCCAGATACTCTCAGTGGCAGAGAGGGACAGAGGAACTACTTTTTACCCTCTTCTTTTGAATCCCTTGCTCCTTCCGGTGCTGTGCTGAAAGTGTGCTTGCAGACATTTTCTTTTTAATAAATGCTTTATAACTTTTGATACTGATAGTGGTTTTCTGTACCACATAGACTTCCAACATCTTGAATGTGCTATTTTAAAAGAAGTACCAGGAGGAAGAGGAGAGGAAGTCAGTTGGCAAGTGGCTGCTCCCCTAGTGGTGCACAAGGCAGTAAGCTGTCCACATGATAACCAGATGCTAGATAGTGGGAGACACAGAGCAAGGCCTCATAGCTTGGAAGGGAAGCTGGGAATCCTAGCCACCAGTGGGCAATTCCTACAAAGGTGGTGGCAGTGGTTGAGCAGAGAGAGAGAAACACCCCTCCAGGTATTAGGAAAACCTTGGAGGGCATGGTGGAATAAGGCGTGCATGTCACAACAAGACTGTTCCATCATAGCATCAAAATTCTGAAACTCTCTCCCCAGTAGGGTTGCCAGTTCCAACTCAAGAAATACCTGGGGACTTTGAGGGTGGAGCCAGGAGACTGGGGATGGAACCAGGAGCAAGCAATCACTAGGTGATTGAACTCCGAAGGGGGTTCTGTCCATCACATTTAAAGGGATTGCATTCCTTTTAAATACTTTCCCTCCTTTGGGAATAATGAAGGATGGGGGCACCTTCTTTGGTGGTTCATAGAATTGGACCCCCTGGTCCAATCTTTTTGAAACTTGGGTTTTTTTTCAGGAGAGGCACCACCAGCTATGCTGAAAATTGGTGCCTCTACCTCAAAAAACAGCCTCCCCCAGAGCCCCAGATACCCACAGATCGATTCTCCATTATACCCTATGGGAACCGGTTTCCATAGGGTATAATGGAGCACCCAGTGATCATTCCCGCATCTGCTTTCTGACAGCCCTGAAGCAGGGAGAGGGGCTCCAAACAAGGGGATCCCCTGCCCCCAACTGGGGAGTGGCAACCATACTCCCAGGGATCTTCATCTGTCCCCATCTGTTGCCGTCTTCTGCCAGAGGGTGAAGACTTGTTTTGTTTTATTTGGCATTCCCTCAATGATCCTTCCACCCTAATCACATATATTTTGTATGTATTCTGTATGTATTTATAATTTTTGTACATATCTGAACACTGTTTTTAATTGTTTTAATCATATGTGTTCGGGAGGAGGGTTAATTTTAATGGTTTTAAAATGTAATTTTATCATATATGTTTGAAATTGTTAGCCATCTTAGTGGCCCTTGTATGGGTAGAAAGACAGGTGACAAATTCTCTAAATAAATAAATAAATAATTAGTGTAAAGGCCACAAATGTGTGCCATCCTCTGTCATTAGGAATCAGATCCTACCCCACCAAACCTAAGACTGGAAATCCTAGATGTGTTATTTGGTCTTAAAAAACAGCCATGAGGAAAGGGAGAGCTGCATGGATTGTGGCTAAAGTGTAGGCCCATGCACCCACACAATTATAGAGAAAATATGTAAAGAGCAGAATTAAAAGTGTGTAATAACTATTTCTTTGTGAAACTTAAATAGGGTCACTAATTATTTCTGTTGTGACAGGACACTATTGGCTCATCTCTGGTATTTTAAAAATTTATTTATGTTATTTATAGTCCACCCTTCTCACTGGGACTCAAGGTGGATAACACAGAATGAGTCAATTCAATCAACAGGATGGGACATTGCATAAACAATGAAATAGGAATTGTGTTATAGAACCGAACAGAAGTCTAGAAAACAGAACTGAAGGAAAGCACGTTAACACACCACGTCACATTAAATGAAGCAAAATTACATAATAGGATCCAACTTGCAGCAAACTATACACACCAGTATGGACCATAGTCCTTAATAATTTATCCAAGTAACTTTGCGAAGCATTTTGTGCAGTGCTACCTTATTGCCTGTGTAGAAAAACCCTCTTGAATAATTCAGTTTTGCCTACTTTGTGGAAAGCCAGGAGAGGAGGAGCCTTCCTTTTTTTTTTGGTAAACAAATTTTATTTTCTCAGGAATACAACATGTAAAATTAAATCATTTCATTCTATCAATTGTCTACCCCATTCCCAGTTCCTCCCCTCCCTCCGCTGGCTTCCCGCAATGCTTCCACCCCTGCTCCAAATTACTTCATATCCTCAACTATATCAATTTCTTATCGTTACATCTAAAGATAACATCATTTGACTTAATATTGATCTAAACATATTAAGTTTTGTCTCACATCCCAGTTCTTTTGAGAGTAGGAGCCTTCCTGACTTTCTCAGGCAGGCCATTCCACAAGGTGAAAGCCACAACAGAGAAGGCAAGTGTACAGACAATTGTTGATTTTTTTCTATTTTCAGGCTGGCACCTGCAGAAGGCCTACCTTGATGAGCCAAGCTGTTGCAGCAGAGTATGAGGGAGAGATGGTCCCTCACAGATAAGATGGTCCAAGGCCATGAAGGGTTTTGTATGCAATAGCCAATATTTTAAATTGAGCCTAGTAACAGATGAGCAGCAGCGGAGGGACTGCAGAATGGGAGTAATAAGCATTCTTCATCTAGCTCCCAATAATAGCTGAGCTGCAGCATTCTACACCAACTGAAGTTGCCAAATAGAGTCTGAGGGGAAACCAATATACAGTGCATTACAGTAGTCTAGTCTTGCTGTCACCATGGCATGGATCCAAGTGGCCAGATCAGCCTTCTCAAGGCCATTTTTCAAGCTAGGTTGACTTGGAAGAAAGCCTTTTTGCAACTATATTAACTTGCTTCTCCAGTAATAATGTTGGGTCCAATATAATCCTGAGGCTCTTAACTGAGTCAGCAAGGGTCAGCTTAACCCCATTGAAAGTGGGAAGTATAATGTTTTTCAAGACCTCTGCCTTCCTGGGGTGCACACAGCGCTGTAGTGTTAGCAACAATGTACCATTCTCAGGAGCATGTTCACTCTCAAAAGGCTACAGATTTCCTCCGGTGTTGGCATAGAGGCAATCCCTCTTCCCCCGGTTCTATACAGGGTTGTTTTTTTTAAGACCTCTGCCTTCCCAACCAGCATTATTTCTGTCTTTCCAGGGTCTAGTTTCTGTCTGTTCACTCTTAGCCATTTAACACAGCATCCAGGCAGCAGTTTAGGACCTCTACTGCATCACCAGGAGATTTGGATAAAGATATATATAGCCGTGTATCATCTGCATATTGATGACAGCTGTTAAGGAAAGAAACTGATATTTGATTTATATTTGCTGCCAAACACTACATGGACTGTGCACACACACCCATAGGCTCAAAGAAAGCTGTACAAATCACCTGTTGTGACATTACACAGAGAAGGTGTCTGCACAAAGCCTTACCTGTGAATAGGTTTTCAGCTACACTGCCAGCCTGGTGAAGGAAAGCACACATCTCCATATTGTCAGCAAAAGGACAACCTAAGGAGAAACAGCCCCCATTGTTGAACTGTCTGCTGTCACGCATTCTGCATCTCTGCTTTATTTCTGAATGGCCTTTCCTGCTAGAGGGGCCTTTGATGACCAGGGAACGGCCAAGCTTCATCTGCACATCAAGGAGGTTCCTTGACGCCAAGTTTCACACTTGCCCAGATGCCCTACTTAGAGTTAGATCTTAAGTTACAATATTGCCCAACCCTCTAGGTTGCCACCCCTCACTGCACGCAACCAACAGGATCAGTTCTGGGATGGACTAACAGGTAGGTGGGTCCACCGGTTGGCATAGTTGCCACCCACCCAAAGATCCACCTATAAAAGATAAGGACCAGTCGCTTGGCCCTTGCTAGCTGCAATCCCCCCCCAACACCCCCTGTCTGCTTTCATTCCCCTTTTGTCCAGCTTCCTATACCCAAACCCTTGCTTCCACTTGATCTCTTGGTCTGCAGCCAAGAGGCCCACACAAGCTGGCTGGTTCTAGCTGTGTGTTAAACTCCCCTAGATTCTATCTATTCCCATCCATTCTTCATTGGAACTGACAAGCTTCAGGACAGATAAATATCGTTCTCCATCATCCTATCTGCTAATGCAAAAGTGACTCTTTGTAACTCTGTATTTCTAAGGAACTTGATTGAGTGTGTGAGTGCATCTGTATTGTTTGTATGTGATTTATATATTATTAAGTAAAAGACAATTATTTTGAACAACACCAGCCTTGACTCCTCCTACTGGTAACCCCTGGGTGGGATTTGGACCTTGGTATAGCTGGCAAGCACCCAGATTAAAATTTGCAAACTGCTGTAGATAAAGCAGTTCGGCTAACAACAGCCAACACCAAAACTGTGTATTATTTGGTCTGAGGGCTTTACATAAAGATTGAAGAGCATGAGGGATAGGATTGCACCTTGTGGAACCCTACAGGATAGGTCCCACACTGATGGTAACTGGTGTCCAGTGGCAATTCTTTGGGTCTGGTCCATGAGGAATGATTTGAACCAGTCCAACAACCCCTGATGCCTACTTCTGCCTCTAGATTTCTCAACTAGATAGCATGATCCACTGTATCAAAGGCAACAGATAAATCCATTAGGTGCAACAGGGGAGACCTGACTTATCTACATTATCAACTAAAGCCAGCGGACCCATCTCTGTCCCATAGCCCAGTCTGGTTTCAAAGGGTCTACAGCAGGAGTTATCCAAGAATACCTCGATCTGGTCTACTACTGCTCTCTCAATCACTGTGCCTAGGAAGGGTAGATTAAAAACAGGACAATATTTGATTACATTATTTTTCTGTAAGGATGGGGGGGGGTTAGTAACAGAGTGATTACTATCACAGAGAGAAGATGCTCTGAGTCAGTGGATTTGTTGACATAGTCTGTACATGATTTTAGAAGCCATGATAGTCATGAGTCCAGGGCACAAGTAGTGGCCTTTACAAATCCCAGGAGCTTATCAACATCCATCATAAAAACTGGGTAAAAGTGATCCATAAATAGAACAGGCAATGATTTAGGCAGTTCTTCAATGGCCCCATGTTATAGTCAGCATCTAAATCTGAGCATATTCCAGAACTGTATATAGAAACATCAGAGCTTGTTCTTGTATCTCATGGTTTTCTGCGAGGTAGCCAGTTCTCATTTCACCACACTCATACTATGTGGCCTTGTACTCTCAGGGTTGCCAACTCCAGCTTGAGAAAATTCTGGAGATTTGGGGACAGTGTTTGGAGAGGGTGGTGTTTGGATGGGGGTGGGAGCTCAGCAAGGATGTCTTGTATTGCATTGGAAAAATGCAGAAAAGGGCAACTAGAATGATAAAAGGGTTGGAACACTTTTCCTATTTATTTATTTTATTATATTTATACCCCACCCTCCCCGCGAACGGGCTCAGGGCGGCTTACACAGGCACAAAGTGCGTACAATATATAAAACAGTTAAAATTCCATATAAATAAACCAATTAAAATTCAAATCTATTGGCTAAACTCCCAACATCTTGCATAGCAGAAGGGCAGGCCAGGACCACAGCTAGATGTTACCCAGCCCTCCGGCAGTGTCGCTGTATAATGGAGCGGTGGTGGTAGTGGCAGTGGCGGCTCCTACTCAAAAGCCTAGCAGAAGAGCTCCGTCTTGCAGGCCCTGCGGAACTGCGCAAGGTCCCACAGGGCCCTGATCTCCTCTGGGAGATCATTCCACCAGATAGGAGCCGCCACTGAAAAGGACCTGGCCCTTGTTGCTGCAAGCCTGCCCTCCTTAGGGCCCGGGGTCACCAGATGGTGTTGTGACCCCGACCAAAGTGCTCTATGAAGAAAGGTTAAAGCACTTGGGGCTCTTTAGCTTGGAGAAACGACAACTGAGGGGTGACGTGATAGAGATTTATAAGATTATGCATGGGATAGAGAGGTAGAGAAAGATGTACTTTTCTCCCTTTCTCACAATACAAGAACTTGTGGGCACTCAAATTGCTAAGCAGTCAGGATAGAACAGATAAAAGGACTTCTTCACCCAAAGAGTGATTAACACATGGAATTCACTGCCACAAAATGTGGTGGCAGCTACAAGCATGGACAGCTTCCAGAGGGAATTAGATAAACATATGGAGCAGAGATCCATCAGTAGCTATGGGGCAAGTGATGCTCTGTCTTCTTGGTGCTTGGGGGTGGGGCAACAGTGGGAGGGCTTCTAGTGTCCTGGCCCCACTGCTGGACCTCCCGATGGCACCTGGTATTTTTGGCCACTGTGTGACAGAGTGTTGGACTGGATGGGCCATTGGCCTGATCCAACATTGGCTTCTCTTATGTTCTTATGTTAACTCTAGGATTTCAGTTTCTCTTAGATACCATAGTATACCAATAGAGTCTGCACTCTGAAGCTGCCATTTCCTCCAGGGAAACTGATCCCTGTTGTCTGGGGACCAGTTCTAAATCTAGGAGAACTTCAGGTCCCATCTAGATGTCCATCAAAAATATTTGACAGCAAATGAGATGTGGTGCTTAGAGTGTTGGGCTAGCAGCTGGGAGATGCGGAATAAATTGCCTTTCAGCCATGAATGTTGCATCATGACAGTTAGCCAGTTGCTGCTCTTTCTCTCTCCATCAGCCTGACATTGCTCACAAGGTTGTTGTGAAAATAGTGCTGGAGAGGAGCCAGTGGTTGTGGTACATGTTGGCACCAACGATGTGAGGAAATGCAGTCGTGAGGTCCTGGAGGAAAAATTTAGGCTGCTAGGCAGGAAACTCAAGGCCAGGACCTCCAAGGTAGCCTTCTCAGAAGTGCTATCTGTTTCACGCACAGGGCCGGAGAGACAGGCACAGATCCTGATTCTCAATGCGTGGATGAGACAGTGGTGTAGGGGGGAAGGGATCAAGCTTGTTAGACACTAGGATGCTTTTTGGAACAAGAAGGAGCTGTACAAAAGAGATGGTCTCCACTTGTCCTGAGAAGGAACCAGGCTGCTGGCACTTAAAATCAAAAAGGTGGAAGAGCAGTTTTTAAACTGGATATTGGGGGAAAGCCGACAGGAGATGGAAAGTCTCTGGTTTGGGATGGCTCATCTCAAAGAGATGAAGGGGTAGCTGTTACTTTTCTACAAGGAAATGGATTAGAATTGTCCACTGGCTAACGATATGGACTGCCTGGCAAGGTCTCGAGGCAGCAAGAGGAAGATTGTCAGCTTAACATGCATGGGAAACCATAGGTGTTTATACACAAATGCTAGAAGTGTCCGAGGTAAAATCAGGGAATTGGAATGCTTGGTGTTGGGGGTGGGGGGAATAGACATTGTGGGTATTTCGGAAACTTGGTGGGATGAGGAAAATCAGTGGAATACGGAGATTCCTGGTCATAAATTACATCGGAAGGATGGGGGGGAGGTTGGAGGTGAGGTGGCTCTGTATGTCAGAGAGGGTATACAGTCCAGTAAGATTGAGAGGGTAAGAGAATTGGATTTGCTTCTGGAAATGCTGTGGGTTGAAACAGTGGGCCCAAAAGGAAGCTTAACACTGGAAGTTTGTTAGCGCCCACCAGATCAAAAGATAGAGGAGGATTATAAAATGATGAATGACGAAATAACTGTGTCGTAATAGGTGATTTTAACTAACCACTCATTGATTGGATTAATATGTGTTCAAGTCAGGAAAAAGAGATTGAGTTTCTAAACACTCTCAATGACTGGTATTTAAGTTCCGTAAAGCCAGTTATAATACTGATGATGTGAAATGTGCATTGTGACATCTGTTGTAGGAATTCTAGTGGAGAAGATTGTAGTGTAAGAAATGAAGTGAGACATACGTATTTTTTTTCTCTCTACTGAAGGACCTCTCTCTAGACCACGTTGGTGGTTCTGCCCTCAGGTGCTAGGATCATCAGGCTGCTTGGTGAGCTTACTCTGGAGCAGGCCACACAGAACTGTCCATTTAAGAAGCAGTCGTCAACTCCTGCCATCTTCCACAAAAGTGATGGCCTCTCTACTTGTGTTCCTGAATTGTTTTGCTCATATGGAGACTGTTTTGTTCTGAGCACCTCAGGGTGATCTGCTGGTACTTGGCCTGTGCAGTTCAGTGCACTGCAGGAGTACTATGTGCAAATGTCTTTGCCACATTCCAAAGTTGCCTCTTCCTTGTAGTGTTGGTGTATCTGGCTCGACGTTTGCCAGGAGCTTTCTTGGGGGCAGAGGTGAGAGGTATGAGGGACAGTTGGTGTGAGGGAGTGGTGATGTGGTGGACATTTCTTCAGGTTCATGAGGGAGGCACGCATCAAAATGGCTCCTAGAAATGTCCTTTACTATCTCCCTATAAACATTCATACCCTGGCCCTGCTCCGACACCTGACAGACACCGGCCAGTCTGGTGTTGGGGGGGATTGTATTTAAAGGCCTCGGGGAGTGCTAAGGCAATCCTGCTAAGCAAACCTCCCTGGTGGCTGTAAGCATCCCACCTCCTCTCCTACACCGGACAGGCAGCTGCCTGTCCAGTGTAGGAGGGGGAGGGGGAAAGAATATTAGAAGCTACTGTGGAGGTGGGGCTGCACCTGACAGACAACCACCTGTTAGGTATAGGAGGTGGGGGGGAAGTGTGTTGGAAGCCATCAGAGAGGCTGGGCCAGCAACTTTGCTTCACCTCACAGTTGGTTCTTGGCCACTCCTGATTTACTCAACTGTCATTAGCTGTCTGCAGTCCCCTGTAACTGTTGGGGTTTTTTTACCTCAGAACACTGAGCTCTGCAGCTGACCAATCAGAGAGTGGGGGATGCAGAGAGGCAGCTGCCTGGCAGCTGCATAGGAATCAATGGGGGGAGCACATTCCCCCCTTGTGACCCACTTAGGGGTTGAATTTCTAAAAAATCCCTTCTTAGCGAGCATGTACGCCATGGTAGGAGCACTCTCCCCAAATCTGGTGTCTCTAGGTCCAGCGGTTTGGCCTGGGCGTTGATTTTACGGTGAGGGGACTTTCATCTCTGCTCCATATATATATTTGGAGTTGGGAGTAAGCAGTGAAGTGGCTAAATTTGCAGATGGCACAAAGTTGTTCAGGGTAGTGAGAACCATGGAGGATTGTGAGGCACTCCAAAGGGATTTGTCGAGTATGGGTGAGTGGGTGTCAACATGGCAAATGGGCTTCAATGTGGCCAAGTGCAAAGTGATGCACATTGGAGCCAAAAATCCTAAATATAAATACACATCGATGGGGTCCGAACTGGCAAAGACTGACCAAGAGAGAGATGGTCGAGGTTTATAAGATTATGCATGGGATAGAGCAGGTGGAAAAAGAGCTACTTTTCTCCCTTTCTCACAATACAAGAACTCGTGGGCACTACTTCTTCACCCAAAGAGTGATTAACACATGGAATTCACTGCCACAGGACGTGGCGGCGGCTACAAGCATGGACAGCTCTAGAGGGAATTAGATAAGCATATGGAGCAGAAGTCCATCAGTGGCTATTGGCCACAAGGTATAGATTAGGAACACTCAGGCTGGGGCAAGTGATGCTCTGTATTCTTGTTGCTTGGGGGGGGGGCAACAGTGGGAGGTCTTCTATTGTCCTGGCCTCACTGATGGACCTCCTGATGGCACCTTGTATTTTTGGCCACTGTGTGACAGAGTGTTGGACTAGATGGGCCATTGGCCTGATCCAACATTGGCTTCTCTTATGTTCTTATGAATAAAACAAGGGCTGTCAGAACTATGTTCTGAGCAACTTAGAGACAGAATGAGATAAAAATTCATCCTTGGATTTTGTACAGGGGAAAATGTACTCCTCCTGCTAGGTTCCTTTTGTGACCTCTGACCTACAATGTGACCTTTGACCCAAGATGCCATCCTCTCTCCTATGTTGTTTAAAATCTACATGCACCCTCTCACCCAGCTAATGTGGAGTTTTGAGCTGGGTTGTCATCAGTACACTGATGGCACCCAGATGTATCTGCTGATGGGTGGCTGGCTGCCTGCACCCCAGCTAACTTTGCTGTGGGATTGGAGCTGTGGCTGGATGGTTGAAACAGAGCCAGTTGAGACCAGGGCTCCAAGTCCAAGTGGAGCCGAGACCAGGGCTTGTGCAAGGACTCCCAAGCTCTAGTGGGAGCCCGGGGAGGCTCGGGCCGGGATTCTTGGCAGGGCTGGCACCTCTTGACCCGGTCCTCGATGTCCCGATCCAGCCCTGGCCACCAGACATAACTTCTGGCCAAAGCTTTCATCCAGACCACCCCGGGATGTGTCTCGTGGAGCGCCGTGAGGACTCGTTCCCGTAAAGGGGCTGAAATCACCACTCTGCCTTCCCACATCACGCAGCCTTTGTGGGCCGACAGCTCATCCTTGCAGGATGCAAAGGCCATGAAGTCCGCCCCACCCCGCGAGGCCGTAGGCCACCCCCTTCTCACCCAGTCCAAGACGTGGCAAAGGATTGGGTCTTTGGCAGTGCGGTGCGCCACTTCCCGAACGTGCACCGGTTGATCGGGAAGAGCCTCCAGAAGCGCGACTTGATGAGCGGGAGCCGGGTCCAGATCCATAGACGGCAGCGGGAGATGGCTCAAAGTGTCAGCATGTACCATTGCTTTCCCCGGCCGATGGACAAGCGGATATGAGTATCCTGCCAAGAAAACAGACCACTGGAGCACCCGGGGAGACGTCATCTGGGGGGTTTGGCGGTCAGGGGGCAGGAAGCCGAGGAGCAGTTTATGCTCCATCATGATTGTGAACGGCCGACCATACAAATAATGGTGAAATTTTTTCACCCCGCCACAATAGCCAGTGCCTCCTTGTCAATCTGCACATAGTTACGCTCGGCCGATGACAAGCTGCGAGAGTAATAAGTAATAAACTGGTGGCCCAAGACCGCCCCGACCCCGTACGGAGAGGCATTGCAGGCCAGGACCATGGGAAGGGCCTCATTGAAATGGGAAAAGACCTTTACTGCCTGGAAAGCGGCGGTGTGCTCTGGGCCCCAGACCCATGAAGCATTTTTATCCAGCAGGCAGTGCAGAACTTCCGCCACCTGTGACTTTTGCAGAGGGGGGCCCCCCTGTGGGCAGAGCGAGCGCAGCGTTTCCTCTGAAATGATGGAATAGTTAGAGCCCGTGTCTATTTCCATGCTGCAGGGGAACCCCTCTACAAGCACCGTCACGTGCATCTTATTTGGGCTATCCGGGGGCAAGTTACATACCTGGTGCTGCTGTTGGTGGGCAGAGAGGGTATGGAGGTTGGTGGGTAGATCTGCCGCTGTCTGGTGGGCCAAAGACATCTGAAACTGTCGTTGTTTTCAGGAACGGCAGACCCGGGCCAGATGGCCTGGCTTGTTGCAGGAATGGCAGACGGCGTCCCTGAAGCGGCAAACTCGGCTTTCGTGCGCTTCTCCACAGCTGGCGCATTGGGACGATGCAGAGGGGGCTTTGGCAGATGGTGCTCCTCCAGAGCGAGGCTGCTGGAAGGGACGGTGGCATACCTGGAGACCTTCCTCGTTCTCAGAGTCGTCCGACTCGAGCGTTGCTTGCGTGCGATGGACCGCCCACACGCGGCAGTCTTGGTGCACCTTTTCGTAGGCCACGGACTCCCTGAGCACCTTGTCTAGGGTCAGGTCGTTGTGGTTAACCAGTTTTCTCCAGAGTTTGGGTTCCCAGAGACCAAAAGGAAGGTGTCCTCCAGGTGGGGGAAGGAACACCTGGTGGCCGCCCGCCGGAGCCCAGCCAAGAACTCGGAGGCCAGCTCGTCCGGCCCCTGGACCCCCACAAAAAAGTCCATGCACTCAGCAAACTTTGTGGGCTTTGGTGAAAGGTGGTCAGTCAGCACTTTCACCAGCACCCCATAGGTCTCATCCTTGGTCTGCTTTGGCGCAATGAGGTCCTTAAGCAGCAAAACTGTGTCTACGATGTCGTGGCAGTCGAAGTAGCTCTCCAGGATCTCGAGCCAGGTCTCCCACTTTGCTGGGCGGGAGATGTCGAAAGCGGCAATGCTTTCCTGGGAGGTAGCCATTGTAATGCTTACATGTGGTGAGGGTAGCTCGGGAGCGGCGTCTCGAGCAAAGCAGGAAGCGCTGCTGCTCTCAGGGTCAGCAGGGCGAGGTACGGAGCGAGGAGCGGAGCTGTGAGCGGCGACCGGAGAGCCAGGGTGCAAAGCGGAGCAGCTTGCGGCGGTCTCGGTGTTAGGGCTTGATGCGGTGCTCGAATCTTTGTCCGGGTTGTTGTTCCTGGGAGTTAGGATCCCACCTTCGTCGCCAGTGAAAAGTACTGAGACTTACTAGTGATTTCAGCTCTCATACTTTATTTCAGCTCAGAACAAGACGAGAGTACCTAGCTCGCAGGCTGGTTTATATGTGCACAAACCCCGCTCCCCAAACAGTAACATTCAAGACTTTGAAGCTATGCATTTCAGACTTCATTTGATTAGGTATTCATTAGAAAAGGTATTCTATTAGATCATTCTTTAATTGCAATTCAAAGGGCCTTATCTACTGTATCACCTGTAGTTGTCAAAAGAGGTACATCGGTTGTACATCAAGACCATTGAAAACCAGGATCACAGAACATCGGAGTTGTATACGACGCAAGAGGAAAGGAGCACCCCTGACTGAGCATTTTGCTTTAACAGGACACTCTGATAAGGACTTCTCTTTTTTTGCCCTGGAATATGTTAGACCTTGTAACCATCTGCAGCATTTGAAAGCAAGAGAATTGTTTTGGATTTATGCCCTCAATACTGTTAGCCCATATGGTTTGAACGAACAAGTAGATTGGTGTGTAATATAATTTGTATGAGTTAACACCTAGTTAGGTATCTGTAATGTTTCTTTAAATGGTTTTTACTGTGTCATGCTGTATGTGAATGTGTAATCACATGACTAGTTTCAGGCACCTGTAAGGATTACATCATCCTTTAAGGATTGTTTAACCCTGAATCTACTATATAGGTTCAACACTTTTTTGGATCAACACTGCTTTTAGCTTAAGGAACCTCCATTGGGAACATTTGGCTGTACAATCTTAGAAGAATATATAGTAGACCAGAGGTGACCATTTTCATCTTTCTTGGTTTGTTTTCAGTTATTAGTTGTTTAATGCATTAACTCATACCCTTTTATTGTTTCTAGAGAAGTGCTACTGGACATGTGATTATACCGGAAGCTTCATTTGTATTTTTGTATTTCTCTTCCTTGCCCAGTGGTTATACTTTGGAAGTAAGTTAATGGATTTTGTTTGGTAATATATCTACAATGTATTTGTTAGGAGTATATCTGTCTAATTTTCTGTTTCCTTTATTTTTACAGCAATTGATCTCTGGTCTTTATTGCATATTTTGGATATGTATGATTGCCTATATTTTTATATATCAGCCTATATGTTCTATGTGTATTAGACCTCTGAGGAAGGCTTGTAAAGGCCGAAACGCGTTAGGTCTACTTCATTAGCCCTTGTATGTTTTTATATATATATTTGTTTATGAGGTATGAATGGGCCCTTCTTTGTTGTTTTAATTTGTGTGTAATAAATACATGTATATTTTTGTATGATTTTTAGAGTTGGCCCTCTTCTATCCTTGACTAACCTTTTTAGGTTCTGAATTCTAAGTTTTAGGTTCAGTTTTTTTCCCTTTTCCCTTTTTGTCCTTTAGGATCCGCTGGTCCCATTGTTCCTGAGAGCGAAGCTCGGTGGCTTCGCCTGACCATGTGGCCGCTTTGAACAAAAAACATTCAGAGATTGGTTACTGAGCTCTGGCACCAGTAGTCATATACTTGGGCTAGAGTTCATTTTAAAATCAAAATGTTCGTGTTTTTTGACCAAATGAAGCACTTCGGGTACACCTCAAATGCTGAAATGGCAGTACTAACCTAAATGAAGCTTTCAAGGAAGTTCATAATTATAATTTGAGGAACAAGAGAATTTTTAAATAGTACTGGGATTCATCAGTGCTAGGGTTCTTGAATATTATCCTCATCATCATAAAAAACAGAGTCCTGAAAGCATGTGTAGCGTCTTCTTTTCTCAACCCGAAGGAAATCCATCTTCATTTCACACGAGGGAAAGTCTACCAGACAGACTTCTGTCCAAAGAATTCTCGTTTCCGAAATTAAATTATGATTTCCCCCGCCCCCGTTTGCATATAACCAGGCGAACAAATGCACTCTCACAATGTCTTATCTTCCTGCTATCAGGGTCTTGTGTGAAACCGCTACACGTGGAGCTCCCCTTCCACGCAGTTGGAGTCACGGGGAATGCTCTCCCCGTTGGGTGCCATCACGCAGAGGTAGCAGCTAAAGGCAGCAGAACCGGTGCCAGAAAGGCGTTACAAACTGCTCTCGATTCCCGCCTTCACCTGCTTGTTGCCCGCCCTTCTCTCTCTCCCTCGCCCTCCTCTTCCTTTCACTCCCCTCCACGGGGCGGTCTCGATGTTTCCGCCCCTCCCACCTTCATACGCTGCCTTTGCCCGCGCGGCTACCGCTAGCTGGCTGCAGAGTTTCTTCCGGCGGTCTCTGCTGGGCTGTGTGTGATTTCGGCGGGAGGCAGCGGCGGAGCCGTGATCGCGCTTGAGCTCCGCGGGCGCTGTGAGTATCCTCCAACCAAGAGCGCCCTTTCCATCCTGTATGTAGGCTCTGCTCCCACTCCTGTAGGTTTAAACCAGTAGGAGTCAGCTTCTTAAAGCGGCGGGGTCTCCCCTTTCTCTCAGGCGGTGCGAGCGGACGCATGAAACGTGGGGCAGGCTTATGTGAAAATATTGCTCCGTTATATCCAGCCGCTACATGTCTGCGGAGGACTCAGAGAGAAGTCATTTCCCTTCATTTCACCAAATGGGGCGCCTGGTACCCGTTTAGAGGTTGTTCTCTTTATGCAGCTCTCTTGCCTTGCTGAGGGGAGGGCACAATAGGATGCTAAAATGGTGCAGGTATTCTCAGAGTAGTGAAGGTGGGAAGAGGCTTGCTCACACATTTCTGAACTGTACCTCTGTCAATCTCTGGGCTCGGCACCCCAAAATATACTGCCTGCATTCCCTTGCCTCATAAATCGAACTACTGCAGTGATCCTGAGAGATGGGGAGAGTAATTTTAAAAAGCACCTTTAAGGACAGATGTTTGAGAGCCCTGAATCATTCTCTCTTTTCCACCCTCATCCGATTTTGCATTAAATTAACAATATAAGAGGAGATACATGGATGGGGACATCCATGAAGGTATACAGAATCGAGGCACGCAGATTTTAATAATTATCAGCTGGGGTCACGATAGATCTCTCGGGAGTGTTACTGTTGCCTTTTGGAAACACGATCAAGGGCTGAAAAGTAAGTGCGCTCTAGGAAAAAGGGGAAGTAGATAAGATACTCAAGAACAAGGCACTGCAGAGGTATGGAAAGGTCTTGAGACGGCTGCCCTGCTGGCAGTAGCTGTTCTAAAACATCTGGAGGTGACTTCAGCGTGGAATGATGAAATCCTCCTATAATTTACACACCAAAGATGGCTGCCTGGTGAAGAGGCTGCCTCAGCAGTAGGCACTATCCACGGGCTGTAGTTTTTGTTGCTAGGTTACATCAGTACTTATTTTCCCTTACAGAAATGCATCTTGCAGTGTTGATATTTCAGACTCCCCTTCCCCATGTATTTCTTTATTGATGCTTTTTTCCTCCTAATGCATTGAGGGAAAGTGAATATTGCAGGCAAAGCAGCTGATGCACATAAAATGGCATTACAGCTGATTTCAAATAAAAGAAAATTGACAGCTATCCTCCTTTGTTTGATTGATGCATTGCATCAGTCCTACCTCACAACCATTGGCTCTGCTCCCTGACTTTCTCAGACTAGGGCTGCAGGCAGGGAGGACACAGGGGACAGCATTGCTAAGTGACACAAATGAAGTCTGAAATGCATGGCTTCAAAGTCTTGAATGTTACTGTTTCAAAACTGCCATAAGTGGAGTTTCAGTCACCATAAGACAAAAGCCTATGAAAATCATACAGTTTATTGATCCTGACTTTTTCAGCTGTCTCTCCTGCAAAATCCATTGCATTGACTCTCATTGTTCAGTTGTGTTTGTGATGGTGGCCAGAACAGTACATAACATCTAAAGTATGCATGCACCATTTGTATACCTATATTGTCACTGAAATTCCTCCTTTTAATACTTTCCCCTAAAACTTATTCATATTCTTCTTGTGGCTTCACACCAGTAATCAGTGTAAATGCAATGTGTTGCATGTATATTTTTATGGCATTTATAAGTAATGTATCCCAAGTTATGAGATTCATATTTAAAGCAAATTTACTTACAATTACCATAAATAATATTCCACCACTGAGACTTACCAAAATTGATTGATTGATTGCATTTATATCCCACCCTATCCAATGATGGGCTCAGGTCAGCTCTTAACAGAGATAAAATAATAAATATATGTTTAAAAACCAATTAAATAAAACAGGATGGGAGAAAAAAATAGCATCAGTCCAGAACAACCTAATACCCCTCCTGTTAGGTATTAGCAGGATAGTAGGCTGCGGTGGCTCAAGTAGTTAAGACGCTGAACTGCAGGCTGTGGAAGGTCAGTAGTCAGCAGTTCAAGACCCGAGTTGCCACATGACAAGAGTGAGCTCCTGTCTCTAGTTCCAGCTCCTGCCAACCTAGCAGTTCGAAAGCAAGAAATTGCAAGTAGATAAATAGGGACCACTTAGGTGGGAAGGTAACAGTGTTCTGTGTGCCTTGGTATTTAGTCATGCCAGCCACATGACCACAGAAACGTCTTCGGACAGCACTGTCTCTTCGGCTTTGAAACGGAGATGAGCACCGCAACCCTAGAGTCGGAACCTTTACCTTTTTAGGCATTTGTAGGTGCACTATGGGCAGGGGAGGCTAATAAGGTAAAAAAAAAATCCACTACCTCCACCAAAGGCCTGGCAGATCAGCACTGCTTTACAGGCCCTGCAGAATTTTAGTAAATCCCGCAGGGCCCTGATCTCAATTGGGAGCATGTTCCACCAGGTGGGTGCCAGGGCAGAGAAGGTCTCCACTTGTCCCGAGAAGGAACCAGGCTGCTGGCACTTAAAATCAAAAAGGTGGCAGAGCACTTTTGAAACTGAATATTGGGGGAAAGCCGACAGGAGATGGAAAGTCTCTGGTTCGGGATGGCTCATCTCAAAGAGATGAAGGGGTAGCTGTTACTTCTCTATAAAGAAAAGGATTAGAATTGTTCACTGAGACTGTGGCTAACGATATGGACTGCCTGGCAAGGTCTTGAGGCAGCAAGAGGAAGGTTGTGGGCTTAACATGCATGGGAAACTGTAAGTGTCTATACACAAATGCTAGGAGTGTCCGAGGTAAAATCGGGGAATTGGAATGCTTGGTGCTGGGGGGAATTAGAAAGTGTCAAAACCATTGGGGAAGCTTGGAGACTATTTAAAACTACAATCGTAGAAGCTCAGAAAAAATATATACTGCAGGTTAGGAAAGGCACAAATAGGTAAAGAAAAAAACCTCCAAGGTTAACAAACAAAGTAATGGAAGCTGTAAGAGGTAAGAAGGATTCCTTTAAGCAGTGGAAAACTAGTCTCAGTGAGGTTGATAAAAGGGAACACAGGCTGTGGCAAATAAAATGCAAGTCTGTGATCAGGCAGGCAAAAGGGGAGTATGAGGAGCATATTGCAAAAAACATAAAGACCAACAATAAAACTTTCTTCAAATACATTAGGAGCAGGAAATCAGCCAGAGAGGCAGTGGGGCCCTTGGATGACCAAGGGGTAAAAGGAGTACTGAAGGATAATAGGGAAATGGCTGAGAAGCTAAATGCATTTTTTGCCTCTGTCTTCACTGTGGAAGATGAGAAGTGCTTGTCCACTCCAGAACCGCTGATTCCAGGAGGGGTATTGAAAGACCTAAGTCAGATGGAGGTGATGAGAGAGGAGACCTACAACTGATAGACAACTTAAAAACTGATAAATCACCAGGCCCAGATGGCATACATCCGAGAGTTCTGAAAGAACTCAAATGTGAACTTGTGGATCTCCTGACAAAGATATGTAATCTTTCCTTAAAATCTGCCTCCATTCCTGAGGATTGGAAGGTAGCTAATGTCACTCCCATCTTTAAAAAGGGTTCCAGAGGAGATCCGGGAAATTACAGGCCAGTCAGTCTGACGTCGATACCGGGTAAATTGGTGGAAACCATTATTAAGGAAAGAATTAGTAGGCACATAGATGAACAAAACCTATTGAGGCAGACTCAACATGGGTTCTGTAAGGGAAGATCTTGTCTCACTAACCTATTAGTGTTCTTTGAGGGGGTGAACAAACATGTGGACAAGGGGGATCCAATAGATATTGTTTACCTTGACTTCCAGAAAGCTTTTGATAAAGTTCCTCATCAAAGGCTCCTAAGTAAGCTCAAAAATCATGGGATAGAAGGACAAGTCCTTTTATGGATCAAAAACTGGCTAGTTCATAGAAAACAGAGAGTGAGTGTAGGTGGGCAATTTTCTCAGTGGAGGGTGGTAAGCAGTGGGGTACCACAGGGATCAGTACTTGGTCCACTGCTTTTTAACTTGTTCATTAATGATTTGGAGATGGGAGTAAGCAGTGAAGTGGCTAAATTTGCGGATGATACAAAGTTGTTCAAGGTGGTGAAAACCAGTGAGGATTGTGAGGCACTCCAAGGGGATCTGTCAAGGATGGGCGAGTGGGCGTCAACATGGCAAATGGGGTTCAATGTGGCCAAGTGCAAGGTGATGCACATTGGAGCCAAAAATCCTAAATATAAATACACATTGATGGGGTCTGAACTGGCAGAGACTGAGCAAGAGAGAGATCTTGGAGTTGTAGTGGATAACTCACTGAAAATGTCGAGACAGTGTGTGACTGCAATAAAGAAGGCCAATGCTATGCTGGGGATTATTAGGAAGGGTATTGAAAACAGATCAGCCAATATAATAATGCCCCTATATAAATCAATGGTGAGACCTCATTTGGAATACTGTGTGCAGTTCTGGGCACCACACCTTAAAAAGGATATTATAGCTTTGGAAAAAGTGCAGAAAAGGGCAACTCGAATGATAAAAGGGTTGGAACACTTTCCCTATGAGGAAAGGTTAAAGCGCTTAGGGCTCTTTAGCTTGGAGAAAAGACGACTGAGGGGTGACATGATCGAGGTTTATAAGATTATGCATGGGAAAGAGCAGGTAAAGAAAGAGGTACTTTTCTCCCTTTCTCACAATACAAGAACTCGTGGGCACTCCATGAAACTGCAGAGCGGTCGGGTTAGAACGGATAAAAGGAAGTACTTCTTCACCCAAAGAGTGATTAACACATGGAATTCACTGCCACAGGAAGTGGTGGGTGCTACAAGCATGGACGGCTTCAAAAGGGAATTAGATAAGCATATGGAGCAGAGGTCCATCAGTGGCTATTAGCCACAAGGTATAGCTAGGGGCTCTGGGGCAAGTGATGCTCTGTCTTCTTGGTGCTTGGGGGGGGGGTCAACAGTGGGAGGGCTTCTAATGTCCTGGCCCCACTGCTGGACCTCCTGATGGCACTGGTATTTCTGGCCACTGTGTGACACAGAGTGTTGGACTGGATGGGCCTTTGGCCTGATCCAACATTGGCGTCTCTTATGTTCTTATGTTCTTAAATGTAGGAGCAGGACCAGGGTACTTTAATCCATCAGGGA
>NW_015172566.1:434501-442760 GCF_001447785.1 Gekko japonicus
CCTCGAGGGTGTGGTGTTTAAATATAAAGACAAAAGGGAGAAAATTGACTCGGTTTTTAAAGCGGAAGAATGGTTGAAGCAGTTTCATGGATCGAAAAGGGAAGAACAGCCGGACGAAGGGGGCCAAGCAGACACTCTGGAAGAGATGGACGGAGACCCAGGAGGAGCAGAGGGTGGCACGGCCAGAGATGCATATGATTTGCAGCTAAGGGGACCCAAGTAACTTTGGGAGTTAAAGACCCACAACTGAAGAAGAAGATGAAAGAGACTTTGTGCACATCAAAAAAAGAAAATAGACAATTACTAACACGGACTCACTAACTCTTGAATTCATTGACTTAAACGAAAAGTTATTATTTTTATGACTAACTGAATACTAACTGTTAATGACCTTCCTTTCTTGGGTTTTTAGTCATAGTGTGGGCTTTTTTATTTGCTGTCTTGTACCCCAGGGTTTTTTTTTTCCCCTTCCCATTTCTATTTTCTGTAGTTTTGTAGGTGTAACAAAAATAAATAAAGCTACCCTGTCTTCAGGGGATTAAAAAAAAAAAGAACAGATAAAAGGAAGTACTTCTTCACCAAAAGAGTGATTAACACATGGAATTCACTGCCACAGGACGTGGTGGCGGCTACAAGCATGGACCGCTTCAAGAGGGAATTAGATAAGCATATGGAGCAGAAGTCCATCTGTGGCTATTAGCCACAAGGTATAGATAGGGACTCTCAGGCTGGAGCAAGCGATGCTCTGTATCCTTGGTGCTTGGGGGGGGGGTCAACAGTATCCTGGCTTCTAGTCTCCTGGCCCCACTGCTGGACCTCCTGATGGCACCTGGTATCTTTGGTCACTGTGTGACAGAGTGTTGGACTAGATGGGCCATTGGCCTGATCCAACATTAGCTTCTCTTATGTTCTTATGACATCCTTCAGGCCAGGGGCTACTAGTAGGTGTTGTTCAGCGGAGTGCAACGTAGGGCTGCCAGGTCCCCCGGGGGGGCGGGGAAACCCCGACTCATTGGGTTTGTTCCCCGCCAGCCCAGATCAGGCCTCTGGGGGGAACCCCACCCCCGAAGTGCCGGGAGCATGGAGACATGCCCAGCGTGATAACGTCACCTGGAGGTGGCGTCATCGCGTCAGGCATGTTGCGGGGGGGGCCCTCTATCATTTGAGGGAACCTCTATGGTTTTCCCTCAAATGATAGTGGCCCCGCTCCTAACATGCCCAACTTGCAGGTGACATCATCACGGCACGCACACAAAGCACGCATGCTGAAGAACTCCCTGACACAGCCAGGACTCCCCCTGCTGCAGCCAAGGTAGGACTTGGCAACCCTAGCGCAAGGCTCTTCCAGGCATATATGGGGAGAGACGATCCCGAAGGTATGCTGGTCCCAGGCTGTGTAGGGCTTTAAAGGTCAACACCATAACTTTGAAATTGATCCAGTACTCAATTGGTACCCAGTGCAATTGGTGTAGCAGTGGCTGAATGTGTGCCTGCACAAATGACGCAGTCAGCAGGTGTGCCACCGCATTCTGCACCAATTGGAGTTTCCAGGTCAGGTTCAAGGGCAGCCCTGTGTAGAGTGAGTTACAGTAATCTAGCCTGGAAGTGACCATTGCATGGATCACTGACGCTAAGTCCTGGGAGGAGAGATAGGGAACAAGTTGTCTGACCTGCTGCAGATGATAAAAGGCATACCTGGCAACAGCAGCAACCTGGGCCTCCATTGAAAGTGAGGCATCCAGGATCACCCCAAGGCTCCCTACTCTCAGTGCTGCCGTCAAAGGTGCCCCACCAAGTGTTGGGAGACAAATTCACAGTCCCAACCCCCCACGACTCAGATACAGGACTTCCATCTTCAGTGGATTTAATCTCAACTGGCTCTGCTGTAACCATCCAGCCACGGCTCCCAATGCCCTGTCCAAATTATCTGGGGCAGAGTCCAACCGGCCATCCATCAGCAGATAGAGCTGGGTGTCATCAGCAAAATGTCTTGCTTTATACAGTGGGGCATAATTGGCTGCACACTGTACCTAGTTAGTTCAAAACCCATTCTGTAACCTCAATATGCATATTTTGAAAGGAAAGCCTTGTAGTCTAGTGACAGCCAGTTTCTGGTGCTATGTGTTGCAAGAATGGCAGATACACATGTATGTGTGAGCACTCAGCATGCCTATTATACAGTATGAATATTTTGTATGTACAGTTATAAGTGAGGAGGGTAATAGTCTGTGTATCTATTGTTACTTTCATCAGTCATCAATATTGGGATTATTTTGCAATGGAATTTAGAATCATTAGTGAATGAGTGATGGTGGACATACGTTTGATCTGCAAGATGAAGGGTGGTGTGGAGTGGTGTAAAGCTTCCATATCAGTTAAGGAGGTGTGCCTTGGCCTTGGAATTGTAGCTCACAAACCAGGTCATTTGGTTCATAGTTTCTCTCCACAGCTAAAGGGAAGACAGTGCTGAGTATGTATTTGGGGGCAAAGCTGAAGCAGAACTGCATTTTTGAAAAGGAAATAGGCTTTAGTTTTCATATTGAGGAATTGATCACAGAATATTTTATAGCTGTAGCTTTGTTTTTAACTCTGCTGTTAGAATCATGAACTAAGGGAAATGGATACATGTGGAGGCATTTTTAAGCATATGCTTTGAGCATATATTTGGCCTACTTGGGCAGTTTATCTGATCCTACTCAGAACATATTTATTACTTTTTTGACTTTTTGGTTTCTCTGTGCCCCATGAGAGGCTGTGATCTCTGACCCCTCTCTCTCTCATCCACTATGTGAAACAGTCACATCCATTCCAGTCCTTTTGACACAAAGACCCATATCTAAATGATTTATAAAAGGTATCTTTATGCTACAGTTTTCCTCTTCCCCACCCCCTATTTCTAGCATTGGCTATCAGGGTGTCTGCAAAACTCCTTGCATTTGATGGAAATGAGGCATAACATGAAAGCTTATGAAACTTTCCAAGGTTTGAGGCTGAGCTCAAAAGATTTCTGAGGACCATTATTTCTCATTTCCCAAAAGGTCACATCAGGATAAACTAGTATTATTACTGGCTGATAGGGACAAATGCAGTTCTGTCTGAATTGCAGTGTTTGCGGCCACTGTCATAAAGATGAGGATGAGCAGGGCTATTTTTGGGCAACAACAGCAGCACTGCCAATCCACGCACAATGACTTGTGGGGGGTATCTCATTTCCCCCTCCCCCACTATTTCCTCTTTCACTTCCCTGAAAGTGTCCATAGCCTCTCCCCTTTTCTTGTTCTTTCTCTTCTTCCCAGTGAACAGCCAACCTACCTTTATCTGCCCCTCTGTCTTCAGTTCCCCCTCACACCCCTGGCAGTCTCTGCATAGGAAAACTATGGCAAAGGAAACAAGTATCTACAAGTATTAAATAAATATTTTTTTACCTTGCATCTGTTTTTCTACATTTTTTCTAGAAAAACTGTGGCACAGTTGTGTGGTGCTGGCTGTTGGGTCAGGCCCACTTGCATGGTAGGGAACCCTCAAGGCCTTGTAGAGGCAAATCACTTTCTCTGGTATCTCCCTCTACACATTTTTTCCCTTCCTCCTTCTGGCAACTCCCATATCCTCTCCTCTTTCACTGACTCATTCTCTCCCTGCCTCATTCTCTCCTTCTCAGCCATTCATGAACCTACCTTTTATCTGCCTCCTATCTTCAGCCACATTTATAATTGTTTACTTCATTTATACCTCACCTTTCTTCACAGTGGGGACCAAAGCAGCTTACATCCTCCTCCTTTCCTCCTTTTTTCCTTAAAACAACCCTGTGAGGTAGGTTAGGTTGAAATTATGTGACTGTCCCAACATCACCTCATGAACTTCCATTGCAAACTAGTGATTTGAACCTGGGTCTCCTAGACCCTACTCTGAAGCTCTAACTGCTACATCACACTGCCTTTCATAGGGTGGCTGCTGTTGAACAGTAGCAAGCAGCCGGGCCTAGTCAGGTGGTATCAAGTCACTTAGTGGTTGCTACCAGGCCTGGTGCCAGTAAGGCAAAAAATAGGCCTGTAAATGACCCTGCCACCATCCTTGTCTTTTACTGACAGAAAGTAAGCCTAGAATGCTGTAGTTGCCTAACAACAGCAATAGAGGAATTCCATTTCTTAAAGCTACAGGCACCCCTATTATCAATTGGGGTTTTTTGTTTTAAAAAAACCTTTTTTTTTCACGATTTCATATTTTTCAGGTTTGTAGAAAGATCTTTCTTGTCAGGTCAAGGTGCCAGTCACTGGATTTAAGTATCCTAAGATTTGGCTGACTTGGCTATTAGTGACGACCCATAAGAAACTCATGGGAAAATTCCCCAACTAGACACTGTTTGGTCCTCTGGTCACTGACATACCCAGCCACCTTTCTGTACCCTTTCCTTTCACTGCTACCTTGCTGCTCTCCCTATCTACCCCCTACCCTCGGCACTCCATTCACCCTGCTCACCATCATTACTTTGCCTACCTAGCCCCCCTTGGCGTCCACTCATCCCCCTCACCCTTGCTTCTCAACCTGTCTACCTCCTCACCTCTCTGCCTACCTATTCCCTCACCACTCTCCCTACTTACCCTGCCATAACAACACACCTTTCTCCTCCATTGATGCAGAACTAGCAGCATCCCCCTGTTCGCTGCCAGATTGGCATCTCCCCCACTATTGCCAGAGCTGCTGCCAAAGCCAGGCAGCCCTCTGCAGCTGCTGTGCCTATTGCAGCTTTTGGCTTCCTTGCCACCAGGCTCGCCTCCCCCCACCAAGATCACTAGAGCTACTGCTGCTGAAGGTACCAGGCCCACTACAGCTGCCAGTCTCCTTGCCATTGAACCCACCTGCCCCACAAGGTCACTGCTAAACCCAGGTAGCCCCCTGTGGCTGCTGGACCCACTGTGGCTGCCAGGTAGTTTTCCATGGCCACCAGGCCTCCTGCCAGCCTCTTTCCCCCAGTCTGCCTCCCCCCAACATTGCTGCCACACTCCCTGCCCACACCACTGTCGCTGCTGTCCCTCAGCCCCACAAATTCCTTCACCAACAGAGAAGGGAGGTGCGTTGACTGTGCATGCATAGGCATTGCTCTTGATTTGGGGAAATTTCAACCCCAATGTAATTTTTATCAGTTTTCAGATTTTTCTGAAACCCAAGGATATCCCCCAAGTTTGGAGAAAATTCTCATATCACTGTGGGGCTGATCATAGATGATTATGAAATATTGGGTTAATGCAGCATTGGTTCTAAGTACAGTAGCTCATGCAATGTTAGCAACCTAGAAGGACATTATTATGTAGAATTCATTTTGGGCTGGCAGTGGAGTATATCAAAAACACACAAAGCTGATTTTATTTTAGGGTTAGCCACTTTGCCTCTCAAAGCAGCCAGTTGTTTTACGTTAACACATTGTTGATGTCTGACATTGGAAATGGAATTAGTACTGCCCTGCACACAAGATTTTAAGTCAGTGGATTGTATACATGCTCAATCATGTACAGGATTTCCACAATATAATATTGGTGTGGGGCCTCCTACATGCTGATGGAGTGGTTTTGCTGCTCACAAAGACTTCCTCATTCATGCAATGAATGAAACAGTCCAACACATATTAAAAGACACACATGTAGAACATCTGTTTCCTTTTAAGTGAATGGGAATTGCTCTTTAGTTATGTTTTAATGAGCAACCCACATGTTCATATATTCTGCTAAATGATCTCACTGTGACATATATTCAACACAAAAAGACTGCTCTTCTGTCATATTGTAGGGTATAAATACCTTAAATTGAGTTGCAATTTGACATTAAGGTTTGATTGCTGGGGAACTGTTATTTACAAGAACACCGCTGCTATACTGTTGACCTTTAAACAAAGTTTAAAGTCTTCCTGCTCCCGTTATGAATGAACATACGCTGTACTAAAAATGTTCAGTTAACTTTGCTTGAGATTTGCGTTTCATTTTCAAAATTGGATTATATTTTTACTGTGATTTCAAACTTCTGTTACAGTTTTGTGACTTTGTGCTGGTGAGATATTTAACCTTTAAAACAAAAAATGTCTGCAGGTGCAAAGAAAATAGAAGAAAGAACATATTTTTCATACAAGGTTCTTACCAAAACCTTTTCACTATATTAGCAGAGAAGTAGGTTACCCCTTATATAATGAATCCAATGTGAATCCTGCCTCATTCTGAAGATTATGGCCCACAGTAGGGCACAACTGAATCCTCTTAAAATAATTGGAGGTGCCCACACCTGTCTGAGAAGCAAGCATGGTTAGAATAAAATGCTTAGACATAATTTGTAGTAACCGATGGCTCATGTTGCTATTTCTGACCAGACAATAGTAAATGGATGCAATGAATTCTGATACTCTCAGTTTTGGAGACTGTGACTGGGATATAAGATATAGGTTTTTTTCACATGTACACCAGAACTTTGTATGATCCTTCCTTCACCAGAAGCCTTACTAGAGCCAGTGTGGTATAGTGGTTAAGAGTGTCAAACTAGTATCTGGGAGATCCAGGTTCAAATTTGTACTTGTGCTGTGGAAGCTCACTGGGTAACCTTGGGCGAGTCACACTCTCTCAGCATAATTTATCTGACTGGGTTGTTGTGAGGATAAAGTAGTGGAGAGGAGAATGATGTAGCCATTTTGGGTAGCCATTGGGGAGGAAAGCGGGGCATAAATGAACTAAGTAAGTAAAAACCACTAGAGAGGGAACTCTACCTAGAATGCCACTCTGGAGTCTAAGGGTCTTGTGCTGTAAGCAAAACCCCAGAAAGTCCTGTACTTATTGAAAATACACATATGGAGAACTCCTTGGATCCCAGCATATGACCGTTGTGAGAATCATTTCAATCATCAGAGTTTAGAAAAGATCACATATAGAAGTGTTGTTTGTTAGCCACTGTGTTGATACAGCATGCTGAATTATAACAGACGTTTGAACTAGAGTGGATGGACCACTGGTCTGATCCAGCAGGGCTCTTGAAAACAGCAAGATTTATTTCATTTAGTTAGATATTTATATCCCATTTCATCCCCAATATCCCCAATGAGGACCCAAAGCAGTTTACAGCATTGTTCTTCCCTCCCCCATTTTATTCTCAACAACAACCCTGTGAGGTAGGTTAGGCTGAGAGAAAATGACTGCCGCAAAATCACTGAGACTGCCTGAGACTCTGGAGGGCCGTTGCCATTCTGAGTAGACAATACTGACTCTGATGGACCAAAGGGTCTGAATCCGTATTTGTTATTTATTTATTGGACTTTTATCCTGCCCTCAGGGCAGGTTCCAACAATATTAATACAATATACAATACAATTAAAAACCACTTTAAAACAACAGATTAAAACAGCACAAAATCATAAAATACCACGTAAAATCTGATCAGATGTCTCAGCAATTGAGATAGGACAGGAGTGTGGGTTCCCAGATGGGTATTCGAATCCAGGCCCCTGATGGGAGGCCAGCCAGAAGGTAGGGACGTCCGCTGCCTCAACTAGAAGCCCGATGGAAGAGTTATGTCTTACAGGCCCTGCAGAATGTAGCTTCATGTATTCATGGCAGAGTGGGGATTTGAACCTGGGTCTCGCAGATCCTAGTTCAACACTACAGTCTAACCACTGCTCAACAGTCTTTTTGTATTCCCATTTCACTCTTGAAACCAATAATATTCTTATTTATTTATATTTATTTATTATCAAGGCTTTCCCGCCGATTCCCACTTTTGCGGATAGGCGGTTGGTGGGTCGGCCCTCGCCTGCTGGCATGGCGTGCACCCCCGTACCCACTCCTCAATATCAGCGTCCAACCCGGGCCACCACACATACCCCCGGGCCAGAGCTTTCATATGTACCATACCGGGATGGCCCTCATGTAGTGATTTCAGCACTTTTTCGCGCCAGCGATGAGGCACAACCACCCGGTTTCCCCACAGTAAACAGCCCTTGGACACAGACATCTCATTTTCCCGCGTTTTGTACGGTTTGAATTCCGGCTCTAAAGTCCCTGCCGGCCACCCCCTCCACACCCAGTTTAGAACACGACTGAGCACAGAGTCTTTTGCTGTCGCAGCAGCAATGTCCTTTACCGACACGGGTGCCTCCGGCAGTTCCTCAATAGCCAGAACTGAGCAAGTAGGAGCAGGGTCCAAGTCCTGGCCGGGCAGAGGGCAGCGGCTGAGCGCATCAGCGTGTCCAATCGCCTTACCCGGCCGGTGTTCCAAGTCGAATTCATACGC
>NW_015172566.1:444379-454061 GCF_001447785.1 Gekko japonicus
CTGCAGTCGCTCGTCTCTCAGACCACAAACGAGGCGATCTCGGAGGGCCTCCTCCACATTCGTGAAGTTGCAAGGCCGCGCTGCCTTGCGAAGAGCTGCAACGTACTCAGCTATGGGCTCGTTCGCATTCTGACCCCGCTTGTAAAAAGCGTGCCTGCAGGCGATCTCCGATGTCTGTGGAGAAAAATGTGATTTCAGCTTGTCTGTCACATTTTTAAAGGATACGGATTTGAGGTCATCTGGTGCCACCAGTGACCGGGCGATGTCAAAAACGCTCTTTCCACACGAGCTGAGTAGAGTCGCCCTCTTCCTCTCCTCCGTCGTGATGTCATTCGCCTCCAGATGGAACTCAAACCTCGTAAGGTAAGAGTCCCAGTCTTCAGTAGTCGGGTCGAAGCATTCGAACTTCTGGCTGCTCGCGGCCATCGTTATGCGCACAGGCGGAGCCACCAGAGCGGGTGGAACCTGTGGCTGGCCGGCCTCGGCGATCTCCTCGTTGTCCGACATGGGGTCCGTTCTAGCGGGGCTGCCTACCCGCACTAGTATCCCACCTTCGTCGCCAATTGTTAAGTCGTGCGCTTAACAAAGAGTCGGAGAGTGATTTCAGCAAGAATGCGGTTTATTCTTCAGCTCAGTTACTTCTCCGTTACGGTACAACAATCGCCAGCCAGAACCCATCAAAGTATTTACACTGGCTTTTCGATATTTAAACACTCCCGGCTAATGTAGCCACACCCCCTGTACAGATAACAACCTATGAGGTTGAAGATACAATACCCAATCACAAGCGGTCCCGCTTTGCATCGTGATTGGTAGACACTCTCTGGGCTAGGGCTCCTATTGGTTACATTAGGATCCTAGCCCAGGGCGAAGCTTAACATGGTATCTTAATGGGACAGTTCACATAGCAGTTATATATACAAGTCAATACATAACAACTTATATCCCACCCTATCCAATGGTGGGCTTAGGGCAGCTTACAACATAAATAAGATACAATAAATATATAATTATATAATTAAAAACCAATTAAATAAAAACAAGATCGCAGCAGGAAAACATACATTGCTCCAGAGCAGTCCAATACACTTCCTGTAAGACTTTAGCAAGATAGTAAGCATCTGTAGCTTACTATGGGCAGGAGAGGCTGAGATGGTGAAGTTCTCCGCTGCCTCACCCCAAGGCATGGTGGGACAGCTCTGTTTTACAGACCCTGCAGAACCGTAACAAGTCCCACAGGGCCTTGATTTCTGTTGGGAGTGCATTCCACCAGGCCGGGCCTAGGGACTACCAGTAGATTTTGGTCTGCGGAGCGCAAGGCTCTCCGGGGCATATATGGGGAGAGATGGTCCTGAAGGTATGCTGGTCCCAGGCCACGCAGGACTTTAAAGGTCAGCACCATAACCTTGAAGCGGATCCAGTACTCAATTGGTAGCCAGTGCAGTTGGTGCCACACTGGCTGAATGTGCGCCCACACAGACGATGCTGTCAGCAAGCGCGCTGCCATGTTCTGTAGTAGCTGGAGTTTCTGGGTCAGGTTCAAGGGCAGCCTTGTGTAGAGTGAGCTACAGTAATGCAGCCTGGAAGTGACCATTGGATGGATCACTGTAGCTAAGTCCCAGGAGGAGAGATAGGGTACACGTTGCCTGGCCTGCTTCAAATGATAGAAGACACACCTGGCAACAGCAGCGACCTGGACCTCCATTGAAAGTGAGGCATCCAGGATCACCCCAAGGCTCCTCATCCTCTTGTGCTGAGACTGTCATGAACAAAGATATCCACCCTCTTTCATTTTTATTTCTTTTTCTTCTATAATGTACATTGTTCTTAACTCTACATTATAAACCTGTGGACAGGGTCTGTTTTTATTTTTCAATTTTTGTATAGCATTTTAAATGTTTTATAAGGAATACTTCTTTTGTTAATGGGTTGGTTGATACACATTGGGTCATTTCCAGGACCAAATGATCCAGTGCCATTTTTGCTGCATCCCTGTAATGGAGTAAGAGTTTATTGCATAGTAGTTGCATGAAGCAGAGGCAGAATAAAAGGCATATATACAACATGGCCCTGAGCTGGAAGGCCCAGGCTAGCCTGATTTCAGCAGATCTCGGAAGCTAAGTAGAGTTGGTCCTACCCAGTATTGGAAGGGAGTCCACCAAGGAAATCCAGGGTTGCTACTCAGAGACAGGCAATGGCAAACTATCTCTGAACATCTCTGGGCTTGAAGACCCCTCCACAGGTTGCCATAAGTCAGCTGTTACTTGACAGCAAAACCCCCTTCATTTAGAGAACACTGCTTCAGATGTTACTTTTCTCTGTACTCTAAAGGTATGATGGGTGAAAGGTTACAAAAAGCCTTTAAAGTCTGGCTGTTTTGTGTCTGATTATACTCCATTCCAAAGATGTATTGACCATTTTCTTTTCTTGCCTGTAACTTTAAGATGAGGTAGGGAACAGTACCATCTAAAGCAGGTCTTCTCAAAAACCTTTTACTCCCAAGTAAGCTGTGAGAAATTTTGGTGCTTTTGTAAACAGGAATTGAGGCGTGGTAAGGAGTGCTCAGGGTGGAATCAACCTTTAGCCAGTTTCTGAGTGACATCTCTGACCACATTAAGCATACATTTTCACCCATATGGGTCTCACATTGTCAGTTTTTGTGAGAAAGTCGAGTTACACTCTTCTAGGAATCTGAATGATCATATTATGCTTTGTTACTACTTATTTATTTATTTTAGATATTTATATCCCATTGGGGACCCAAAGCAACTCACGGTATAAATTTATGCTTTCCCATTTTATCCTTACAACAACTGTGAGAGATAGATTAGGCCAAAACTGACTGCTCCTAAATCACCCAGTGAGTGTCCAAAGCAGAGGGAGAATTTCTCCCTCTCCCGGATCCTTGTCAGTGCTCAAACCACTACACTACACTGGCTCTCCATAAGTACCAAATAATTGGGGTTATGGTTGGAGGGCACCTGATACAGCCACTTGCTGAACATGGGCCTATTCATTGCATGGAAGGAAAACTCCTGAGAATAATTAGCAAACTGCTTAAATTCCACAAGGAAAAAAGACAAGATGTAAATGTAACTAACAATAATAAGTAATAATACTTCCTTGACATTTCTGTCATGGTCTTAAGTTACAAATTACAATGTGTTAATTAGAAACTGTTCCATTTAAAGTTTAAAGGTCATGGCTGCTGGCACAGAGAGAGAACAAGGGTTTGAGAATGTGCATGTTTGACAGTTTTTTTACAGTGTCTCAGTTCTTTAGTTACCCAGTGCAGATCATCAGGCAGTTTAAGGACACATACAAATAGACAGAGTGCATGTAAATAATACTCATGTAATCTGTCATTTGAAATCCATAAAACCAATTTGTTTCAAGGGCCTTCCTGAAAAAGCACATCTTTAATTTCTGATGGAAAACCAAAACAGATGGTGGCGATCATTCCTCCATGGAAACAGAGTTCTGCAGTCTGAGTGCCACAACTCTGAAAAAGTCCCTCAAAGGTCGCCACCACCATTACACCTTTAAGCAAGCTCCTATGAATTTAGCAACCAGATAACTTCAAGTTCATATGGGTGGAATTGGTCCATCCGATACTTTGGCACCAAATCATTTAGGTTTTCAAGATGAAAAACAGTAATTTAAATTGGCTCTGGAACCCAAGTGGGAACCAGTTGGTAAAGCATTGGCTTACATATTCATTGTGGTGGACTCCTTGCAGTGCTGGAGTTTGGTTATCTCTCCCTTATAATAAAGCAGTAGTGGGCACCAACGTTCTAAAATGCGCCCCTTTAGTGTTTGGCCGGTGGAACTGTCACTTACCATATATGCCGACCAATACAAACGCGAACCCCGGGTCCCGCCCACACCACCACTGCCACACCCGCGAGTCACCCAACGCCATTTTCAGTGTCGGCCCAGGACAACGAGGGCCCTACATTCGCCACTTTGGAAGGGGTGAACAAACCGGCCTTCCTCCGCACCCAGTCAACCCCAGCCGACGGCGGCCGCCTCGTCTTGCCCCCCCCACTCCAGGCCCACTCCAGGCCCGGCGACAGCCTCGTCTTGCCCCCCACCCACGCCCAACAGAGTCCTGGCGACAGGAGGCCGCGGCCTCCGGTCTCCGGCTCCGTTCCCCCCCACACCCGCGCCCAACAAGAGTCCCGGCGACAGGAGGCAGCGGCCTCCGGTCGCCGGCTCCATTCCCCACCACCACCCATGCCCAACAGAGTCCCGGCGACAGGAGGCAGCGGCCTCCGGTCGCCGCCTCTGTTCCCCACCACCACCCACGCCCAACAGAGTCCCGGCGACAGGAGCCAGCGGCCTCCAGTCGCCAGCTCCGTTCCCCACCACCACCCGCGCCCAACAGAGTCCCAGCGACAGGAGACAGCAGCCTCCGGTCGTCCGCTCCGTTCCCCCCCACCCGTGCCCAACAGAGTCCCGGCGACAGGAGGCACTATCTAAGTAGACCTGGCCTCTGGAGACCAGGTCTACCCACTCCCTTCCACTATTTTAGTGGACCTGGCCTCTGGAGACCAGGTCTACCCATCCCCTTCCACTACAGTCGCAGACCTGGCCTCTGGAGAACAGGTCTACCCACCCCATTCCAGTGTATTGGTAGACCTGGCGTCTTGAGAACAGGTCTACCCACCCCATTCCAGTGTATTGGTAGACCTGGCGTCTTGAGAACAGGTCTACCCACCCCATTCCAGTGTATTGGTAGACCTGGCGTCTTGAGAACAGGTCTACCCACCCCATTCCACTATCAGGACCGTTGTACCGGTGAAGAGGCCAGGTCTACTAATATAGTGGGATGGGGTGGGTAGACCTCTAGAGACCAGGTCTACCAATACAGTAGAATGGGGTGGGTAGACCTGTTCTCAAGACGCCAGGTCTACCAACACACTGGAATGGGGCCACATTTTTGCCACTACCCCCCCTCACTCTCTCTACATTTCTCCCTATGTCCCTTCATTCTTTCCCTCCCTCACTCTTCCTCCCTTCCTCCCCATCGCTTTGACTTCCTTCCCCCCCAAATCCTCCCTCCCTCCATCTCTGCCTGTCTGTCTGTCTTTCGGATTGTCTGTCTCTGTCTCCCCCCCCTCCTACCTTCCTCTCTCTTTCTCCTCTCTCTCCCACCCCCTCTGTCTGTCTGTCTGTCTGTGGCCCACCCTACCTTTCTAGGGCCCGTTGTCTTCCTCCTCAATGGGCTTTGCAGCTAGTTTATAATATTTATGTAATCCAAGATGCATCAAATATTATTCATTTATTTATTAATTACTTTAGACTCTCAGGGAAATTATCAACATGTCCCTCTCTGAGGGGCAATTCCCCGGTGCACTCAAGGAAGCAATGGTCTGCCCTCTTCTGAAAAAAACATCTCTGGATCCGGCCGAATTGGCCAACTATCAGCCGGTTTCCAATTTGCCCTATTTGGGCAAATTAATTGAGAGGGTGGTGTCCACACAGTTGCAGGACTTTCTGGATGACGCTTCCATATTAGATCCCTTCCAGTCCGGCTTCCGCCCGGGACATGGGACGAAGACGGCGCTGGTCGCTCTGACGGATGACCTCTGGAGGCATCTGGATTGGGGTGGTGTGGCGGTACTGCTGTTGCTAGATCTGTCTGCTGCATTTGACACGGTCAACCATCAGCTGCTGAACTACCGCCTCGCCAACATGGGGATTCAGGGGCTGGCCCTGCAATGGCTTGCTTCCTTTCTCCAGGATCGGGGACAAAGGGTGGCGCTAGGGGAACAGCAATCCAGGAGACACCAACTGGAATGTGGTGTGCCTCAAAGGGCAGTGCTGTCCCCAATGTTATTTAACATCTATATGCGCCCCCTTGCCCAGATTGCCCGGAGACATGGGCTGGGTTGTCATTAGTACGCTGATGATACCCAACTCTATCTGATGTTGGACGGCCAGTTGGACTCCAGACCGGAAGATCTGGACTGGGCTTTGCAAGCCGTGGTTGGTTGGCTCAGGCTGAGCCAGCTGAGACTAAACCCAGTGAAGATGGAGGTCCTGTGCCTGAGTCGGAGCGGCTTGGGCGTAGGATTCCCGCTCCCAACCTTCGGTGGGGCACCATTGGTGCCAACGTCGGAGGTTAGGAGTTTGGGAGTGCTCCCGGATGCCTCCTTAACAATGGAGGCCCAGATAGCAGCCACTGCAAAGTCGGCCTTTTACCATCTACGGCTGATTCGGCAGTTGGCTCCCTTCCTCGGCCATGATGACCTGGCTACAGTGACCCATGCGATGGTTACCTCGAGACTAGACTAATGCTCTCTACATGGGGCTGCCCTTGTCGCAAATCCAGAGGCTGCAGCTAGTGCAGAATGCTACTAAATGGGAGCACATCCAGCCTGTGCTGAAGGCACTGCACTGGCTGCCAATAGCATACCGAATCTGCTTCAAGGTGCTGGTATTGACCTTTAAAGCCCTACATGGCCAGGGTCCAACGTACCTGCGGGACCACCTTTCCCCATATCAGTGAGCACTACGGTCAGGAACACAACATCGACTGACCGTTCCTGGCCCTAAGGACGCCAGGTTTGCAGCCACCAGAGCCTTTTCAGTGGCGGCTCCACACTGGTGGAATGAGCTCCCGGAAGAGATCAGGGCCCTGCGGGACCATTTGCAGTTCTGCAGGGCCTGTAATACCAGGCTTTCAATTAGGAGCCGCCACTCCTCTACCACCACCAACATCCGTGGTTTGGGTTGACTCTGGTTCTGGGGAGGGTTTGCGTTATATCATCGCACCACGCTGAAGATCATCAATGCCAATGATAATTGTTAGTACGCCATCTGAATCATTTAGAGATTACCATCAAAAGTGTACCATCACTAGCACTTTAATTGTTAATTGTTGGATTGTTATTAATGCTTAATGCTGTTTAAATTTTGTACAAGGTTTTTATGGTACAGGGTACCAACGCTGTAAGCCGCCCTGAGCACGCTTGCGGGGAGGGCGGGGTATAAATCAAAGTAATAAATAAATAAATAAATAAAAGTAGACTTACAGCCCACCCTCTCCTGTGTAGCAGTAAAGAATTTTGCAGTATTGTCACAGTAAGTTGCTATGGGTTCTGTTATTTCTTCCTCAAGGCCAAGGTATAAAAAACCGAGTCCTCACACTTATCTTAAAATGAAAGCCCTCTGAAAATTGGTGGTTGGAAAGCACAGCTTAGTCCTCCCACTTTACATTGTGCAGGTGTTCCACCTCAACTGACTAGTATTACTCCAGGGCTGCTCTGCCTGCGGGGCGGCTGCCCTGGTTTGGGTGACCTCTAAGCAGTATCCAGTCTTGTGGCTGTAGAATTCTTCATCAGACATCCAGTTCTTAGTTCCAGCTTTCCTAACTGTCTGGAACTTCCTTGTGATACATGGTGTTCTACTGTACTAAGTAGGTCAGAATTCATAACCACTCCTGTTCCATCCTCCTCCTATTTTTGCCTGTTCCTTCAAGCAGCAGGTCCTGTGCTAATTATTACAACGTTATTGGATAGTTTCCCCAGTTTTCCAAGCATTCATGCAGAAGGACTGTTAAGAATGATCTTCTGAACTTTGGTCAGTTAAACCAGAAATTGTTTAATCTGTCTCTTGCTTCCACGTATTTACCAAACATGTCTGTTTCATTTAACCACAATTTAGCATGCCTTCACCTCAACCTATCAGCTTCATTTTACAGGTAGACATTTTCCTTTCTCAGCTGTACGGGGATGGGGGTAGGGTGCCAGATCTGGGTTGGGGAACTCCTAGAGATTTGGGGGTGGAACCAGGGGGGAGCCAGGAGCCTCAGTGGGGTACAGGGTTGCCAGCCCCCAGGTCTGAGCAGGGGATCTTCCACTTTTGGGGGCTTCTCCCTGCCATGGACAAGCTGACCAGTGGGGGAACCCACCCCTAAACAGGGACATCACCATGTGACATCCCTGACACGATGACGTCACCGAGAAGTCATTGTGTCAGGGTACTCTGGTTTGGGGCAAAACTCTATGGTTTGAGGGTGGGGAGGGCGGGATACAAATTAAATTAATAAATAAATAAATAATAAAAGGAGCTATCAAAAGTTTGATTGCCAGGGAAGAGCCTAGGAAGGTTACAGCACCCAGTGAGTGCTGTGATTGGTATTATTCTTGGAAGAAGGCTTCCTGAAGGAGAGCAAGAAGAGAGGTGAACAAAAGGAAACAAGCTCAGGAAAAGAGGCTGCTAGAGCAGGTTTAGTGAACTATTCTCCCCTCCGCTAGTATTATGTTAGCCTGAAAACTGAAATAGGTGAATGTTCAGTGTAGCCCCTTAGTAATTACTTGTAATGATTGTCTGAACAAAAGTTCAAAGTGGTTTCTGAACATACTTTAGCTTGCAGTATTAACCAGGCATTATCTGTAGTTGCCACTGACCCCCAAGTCCTTTGCATGTAATTGGGGGGGGGGGGTCATACACAGAAAATTTGCCTTCCCCCATATTTTTAGCAAAACACTGGAAAGTCAGGGAATTAGCCTTTGCCACTTAAATGTCACAAAATGATAATGCAGATACTATAAAATAGCTACTTTTGTATGTCTAGGCCCTTCCATACATGCTCCAGAACTATCCAAATATAACTTTCAGCTAATATTCTTTATGCATTGGAGGCCTCTCTGGGAAGTCCTCTGGCTCCATGGTTTAGCTATTGCGGTGGGGTGGGGTGGGGTGGGGATGAGGACTGTGATAGGGGCTCTCAATACTCCTGGAAGAACGTTGGCATGTACCACGTTTCTTTTACAGTACTGTATTGTACAGCATTTTATAAACTCTTCATCAGTACAAGTAGTCATAAATTCTCAAAGGATATGGTGGGTTGTCATCATTTGGACTCAATTTGTTTAAAGCCAAAATTTAAACATGATTAACTTAGTGATGGAGCTGCGGTGGCTCAAGTGGTTAAGATGCTGAACTGCAGGCTGTGGAAGGTCAGTAGTTCAGCAATTCGAGACCCGGGTGCCGCATGACGGAGTGAGCTCCCGTCTCTAGTTCCAGCTCCTGCCAACCTAGCAGTTCGAAAGCAAGAAATTGCAAGTAGATAAATAGGTACCACTTCAGTGGGAAGGTAACAGTGTTCCGTGCGCCTTGGCGTCTAGTCATGCCGGCCACATGACCACGGAAACATCTTCAGACAGCTCTGGCTCTTCGGCTTTGAAACGGAGATGAGCACCGCAACCTTAGAGTTGGATTGAACTGGCTTTCAAGCAAGGGAACCTTTACCTTTACCTTTACCTTTTACCTAACTTAGTGATAGATCAAAGACTGCAGGCTTTTTAATAATCTGCAGGTCTTATTTATGTGTGGTAAGCTTTCTCCCAGCCTGCCATACTACTTCATAGGTTGCTAATTTTATAAGGTCACTGTCAAACTAGTAGTGCTCTTCCTAAGTAAGCATTGTGATTTCATCTTTTCAGACTTTCCCCCCCAGTTCTATACCCTTCCCCCTACTAATCAAGCATACATTTATTTATGTATTTATTAATTAAAAGTAAATTAATAATAATAATAACAATAATAATAAACATTTATTTCACAAGGAAAGCCTTGTGGTTCAAGGTGGCTTACAATAATATTTAAAAATATTAAGCGGGGGGGACTCTCCCCCCAGACAACAAAGCGAATTCAGAGCATCCTCGGGGGT
>NW_015172566.1:454100-529855 GCF_001447785.1 Gekko japonicus
ATTGAAAGCGGAGAAAGACTGAGATGGAATTTAAGCCTCCTTCAGGAAGTGAGAGGCTGTTCAGGTCAGGTGACCTCAATACCACAGACTTTACCAAAATGTGAACTGTTATGGCGACCCCTACTGGTACAAAAAAAGGATAAATAACAGAGCCAACAATCAACAATCAATTACATGATTCCAAAGACAAGCTTTATGAAGACGGGAGAATCCTCAATAAGTTATAAATGACGTTTGGGACCAGTTGCAGATTGAAAGTGAAGTAAAGCGAAGGGACTTATACCCAATCTACATAAAGAAGAAAATTTGTCCCGTGATTATGGACAGACTCTCCAGAAGAAAATTAGGCCCTAAAAGGAAAAAACTGAAACTGTTTTTAAGGCTGGTTAGACTTGCCGTAATAATATGGACCACTAGGAGAAGAAGATAAAGATTGTAATAAAGGAAAGGGAGATGAGATAGCATATATATGATTGAAGAACTCCTGGTTTTAAGAGGGGGGGCGGTTACCAATTGGGGGAACAACATTTTTAAAAATGAGATGCTGATGTTTCCTGCTGTTTGCACTGGCGAAAATTAATTATGCTCTTTTTTATCTCTTTGAATAGTCTGATTAGCTGGAATGGATATAACAGAAGCGATACACTTTTTGATCACCTTCAATGTTAACAAATCTTAATTGTCTTAAAACTAATTTTGTAAGCAGTGTATGACTGCCACCTCTTGGGTTTTTAGTGGTTTTTATTTACTTTCACCTGTAGTTTGTAGTTACCCCTCCTTGTTTCTTTGTAGTTTATAGAAAATGCAATAAAAAATCCCCTGCGGGGCGCCAAAAAAAAATTAAAAAATATTTTCGGTTTAAAAGCAAAAATAAAATAACAAACCCCAAGTTTCTTCCCTTCCCCCCTTAAAAAATGCCTGCCAATTCAGACTCCCCTCAAAAGCCATGGCAAACAGGTAGACCCTGCAGCGCCTCCTGAAGATCTCCAGTGGGGGAGGGCTTATCTCTTCAGGGAGCCCATTCAATGGAGCCAGAACTACAGTGGAAAAGGCCCAAGCTCTGGTTGTTGCCAGACAGAATACCCTAAGTGGTAGGATAGCAAACAGATGGCTGCCTGATGGCCATAGTCAGTGCACAAGGACATATGGAAGGAGGTGATCCTTCAAAAAAAATAAAATCAAGTTTTGATTGTCTGCATTTGCAGAAATCTCTTGAATTTAGCAGAAAATTGATGATAATCTTGATGGCTTCATCAATGACAGATTAATTAAAATAATGCAATAAAACACCCTATACATGCTTCTTGACTTCCTCTCCTCACCGCCTCTCTTATCACTCTTATGAATTGCTCCATAGCTGTCTCCCCACCTTCCAGCTCTTCAACCCGTTCCTCCTCATTGCTTTCAGTACGCTCCATCTCCTTCAAACTCCAGGCACAGCACAAAACTATCTTATCAAAGTATTTTTGTCCCCAAGTCTCTCGTAGCTTCACCAAAACCAGCACAAAAAACCAGCACCAACGTTTTTCTTTCTTTCCCCCACCAGAGTATCAGTTTACAGTTCAGTCCTGTTTACTTTCCCGGCCGCTTTACTTCACCTGTTTTGGACGCCGATGTTTGGGGGAATTTTACCATTTTTCAGATATTTAAACTCCTTCCCTCATTTTCACTTCCATGTTTCAGTCAAAGCTTCTTTCATTTCTTTGTGTTGCTACCGTTTCACTTTCATTAAGTACAAAGTTAAGAAAAAAACTGGGTGGCTGCGCCTATGCAAAATATGGTGGCCATGTTTTGCTCCGTCGAACGCTCCCGCTTCGGGGTGGTTTCTGGACAACCCCCTCCCCGCATTGCCGATTACAGGGGGGGCAAAAAATAAAGCCCCCTGCTCCAGCTTGCCACTCCAGGCCTGCTGGTCGGGTATTCCCGGCACCCGGGATCCCCGAAGAGAGACGAACTTGCTGAGACCCGCCCGTCGTCCGCCATACCGGTGGTTGCTTTTCAGTTCATATGCAAACTTCTGATAGCTATCAGTTGATGTTAAACTTGTTATATGAATGATGCTATTAATCCATATAAGTAACAGTTTTCATACTATTCAGCACCATTTCCAGTGGACGTTGCCTATATAATGTTCTGCAAGTGTTTTATTATCAGTACATGGATAGGTAAAGGTAAAGGTTTCCCTTGCTCGAAAGCCAGTCGAATCCGACTCTAGGGTTGCAGTGCTCATCTCCGTTTCCAAGCCAAAGAGCCAGCGCTGTCTGAAGATGTTTCCGTGGTCATGTGGCGCACGGAACACTGTTACCTTCCCACCGAAGTGGTACCTATTTATCTACTTGCAATTTCTTGCTTTCAAACTGCTAAGTTGGCAGGAGCTGGAACCAGAGACAGGAGCTCACTCCATCATGCGGCACTCGAGTCTTGAATTGCTGAACTACCGACCTTCCAGCCTGCAGTTCAGCGTCTTAACCACTTGAGCCACCGCAGTTCCCAATACATGGATTTGTTGTTGTTCAGTCGCACAGTCGAGTCCGACTCTTTGCGACCCCATGGACCAGCTCCCTCCAGGCCCTCCTGTCTTCCGCCATCCTCTGAAGTTTGCTCAACTTCATGTTCGTTGCATCGATGACACTGTCTAACCATCTCATCCTTTGCCGTCCCCGTCTTCTTTGACCTTCAATCTTTCCCAGCATCAGGGTCTTCTCCAGTGAGTGCTCCCTTCTCATTTGGTGGCCAAAGTATTTGAGTACATGGATAGGTATTGATATACATGGGAATTTATTCCTGGGCAATTTGTGCATTGCTGACAGAAGCCCAAAGGAAGGTAGTGGATACTGAAGCATAAATGTTCTTTCAGGGCTGCCATCTTGTGGGCCTCACAAGTGCTGTTGCACAATTCTAAGTTCTTTCCAGCCAAGTTCTTAAGAAAATACAGGAAATTCTGTTTGAGAACCAGAAATTTCAGTGAAATTGAGGTTACGAAGAATTCTGTAACTGAAATCTACTTCTGTGTCTCTATTTGTATTTAGTATTCTCAGAGAAGATGTCAACAGACTTGCCATTAGACATCAATATCAAAGAACCTCGCTGGGTTCAAAGCACATTTATTGGACGAGCCAGCCATTTCTTCACTGTAACTGATCCCAGGAACATTTTACTATCCAATGAACAATTAGAAAATGCAAGAAAAATTGTGCATGATTACAGGTATGAATTTGATTTTTATACTTGCTCTATCTCAAGGGTTCAGGGCTGGTAGCAACTCTATAACTTAATAAAACCAACAATAAAACAACCACAGAAGAAATGGTATCCCGGCTTCAAGGAAGAAGTTTTCTGCTGGAGTTTCAAGGGAAGAGTATTATTCAGTTGTGATGGAACTGGTAAAAAAGTTTTCCCATGTTAATGGTGAACAGGCATGGTATAGCAAAAACTTTGCTGTCTGTTGATCTTGGAGGTAAGTATGGAGTGAGCAGTGTTAAGTGTGTATGTGGGTGTAATAATGTACATAGTCAGTAGCATGAATTATAGCCAGAAAGCTAATTTCCCAGGATTAGTCCCTCCTCAGGGCCTGTCACTCCCAAAGCAGCTTACAACATTTATCCTCCCAAATCTGTAAGGTACTTATGGCTGGGAGAAAGTGAGTGACCCAGGGTCACTCAGCTACCTTTCATTGCGGAGTGGGGATCTGATGCTGACTCTCAGATTCTACCATGCTGGCTACATACCAGATATTTCTATTCACACTGTTCAGTAATGTGTGGAAGGCATATCAGTAAAGTTGCAAGTACATTATATGCTAGCTCTAAAGGATTATTGGCAGCAAGAAATAAGGAAGAAGAAGAAGAAGAAGAAGAGATTGGATTTATACCCCGCCCTTCACTTCGAGTCTCAGAGCGGCTTACAAACTCCTTTCCCTTCCCCTCCCCACAACAGACACCCTGTGAGGTGGGTGGGGCTGAGAGAACTCTGACACAAACTGCTCTTTTTCAAAGACAGCTGTGCCAGAGCTTGTGACTGACCCAAGGTCACATCAGCAGGTGCAAGTGGAGGAGTGGGGAATCAAACCCGGTTCTCCCAGATGAGAGTCCGCACACTTAACCACTACACCAAACTGGTGTAAATGCAGAACAGGAATTGTGAATATGTGGTAGTCTTCCAACATTTTGGATTGGAAAATGAACATGCACAGGCATCAGCTGCTTACATAGGATCTGTGCAGCCATTTCTGTGGTTGTAAATGCCTTTCTCAAACCACCATGAGAAAGGTATTTACAACTATAAAAATGGCTGCAGAGGTCCTCATATAAGCAGCTGGTTCTCAAGACTTTCGCCATGGTTACACAATCATGTGGAGAAAATATCTGCAACTTTTGTTTGTAAACTATCCCTTAATTTTCTTACTTAGGTACCCCAATGTCATAGTTGTTATTAATATTTGTATATATTTCTGTTTATCCCAAGGCGAGGTATTGTGCCCCCTGGACTGACGGAAGATGAATTATGGAGGGCAAAATATATCTATGATTCAGCCTTCCATCCAGATACTGGTGAAAAGATGGTTTTGATTGGCCGAATGTCTGCTCAGGTGCCTATGAACATGACTATCACTGGCTGTATGATGACCTTTTATAGGTAAGCAGTAAAAACTGAGCATAGAATTACACTGCAGTCCTAAAAACTAGTTATGAGCCTCTTGTCCCGTTAAAGTAAGTGGGAATTGAGACTATAAATGGTTTTGGCACTGTGGGGCAAGTAAGCAATATTAATTTGAATGCTTTATATAAAAACAATTAAATTTGAAATGTTGCATTTCTTTTTTTCTACATTTTTATCATCTGTGTGGATTATAAATTTACCATAGATTTATATGTAATGAGAGATTTTTATCCCCTTATAACCATCTCTCAAATAAATCCTGCTTTTCCTCATCACTATGAAGAAGTTCAACTTTGGAATTTTTAATTTTATAGATATCTTATGTGGCATGCTTAAAGCAAAGCATCAAATCTCCCTTAGTCTGTCTATCATATTTTATATAATTTTTGCATATAACTACAGGAATTAGGTTTTCCCTTGAAGGAAGCAAAACCAAAGCAGCCTGATTATAAACTGAAGTTTTATTAACCTCAGAGTTATCAGTATTTAAATCACAACTGGAAATGTTTGCATAAAATAGGTCTGTCAAGAAATACTGAGTATATTTGAGAAATCAGTGGAGGAATTCCAGCATTTTAGTACTAGAGATGAATCTAAAATGAAGTTTGCTCACTCACCATTAAAACTACAGCACTTTCCCTTTTTAACTTGTATTTTTTGTGAAGTAAAATTATAATTTGTGAATGATGAGATGTCTTATTTGATATTTTAAAATGAGTTTGCTTAACTCTGAAGTGCCTACATTTCCATAAAGAAATTTTTCACTCATCATTATATTATGCTCTACTGATTATTGTATATGTAGCTGCATATTTATCTTAATCCTTGAACCTTCCAACTAGCTGATGTAGCATAGAATAATTTTTCTTATCAAGCATTGAAATGTGGTTGTAGAGTGGGAAAGAAATAATCTAACTTTCTTGTTTTAAGAACTACCCCAGCTGTGGTCTTCTGGCAGTGGATTAACCAGTCATTCAATGCCATTGTAAACTATACCAATAGGAGTGGAGATGCTCCAATAACTGTCAGGTAAGGTAATGAAAGATAGCTCAGACAGCACGTTCAGATATGTGTATTCAATTATTTTCTTTAGTTTGATAGAGTTCGGTAATAGATGTAAGCAGTCACAGAAGATTGTTAAATATTTTGCATATAGAATACCTATAAATTAAAATACGTTCTAATTATTAGAGTCTCCTGGTAATAACATAGTCTTGATGAGAACCAGGGTAGTCCATTATGCTAGTGGAATGACCACTGCCTAACAGAGGACGTGATCACACACACAATTAGCCCCACCATAGGTGTGAATGCCGGGTGGATTTAAAGGGTGTGGTCAGACACGAACATCTGGGAAGCGCCCCGCACCCATCGGCAACCCGTTTGCTCCGCTGCAGAAGCAGAGTAAAAAGACCCCAGGGAAAATCTGGTAGTAAATGGGTTGCAACAGGCCACAGACGGAGTTTCCCATCTGATCGCTCCAGCGCACTCTCATGGCATCTGGATGAGCTGATCAGGCCATCCTGACTCTGTGCCGTTGTTTTTTTCACCCTTCTCGGTATGCACATCACTGCAAACTCCATAGGGAGACCTCAGTGCAGAGATGCAATTAATCAATTCCTCGTGTAAGCGCATCAGAAACAAACAGCAAAAAAAAAAAACCCAACTCACCTGCGGTTGCGTCTGATCATGCAATGGTGGGCTGTACGGCTTCCAAGGACTGTCTAATTGCGCAACTGCGGATCAAATTTCTCCGGAGGAAATAGCCTTGCTTCCCCCCAGCTTTATCTCGTGCGGGTGACCGCCACCAGAATCTTCCCCAGAAAGTGAAGAATGGGATGAGGGTGGTAACTGGCTGTGGAATCAGCATGATGCTTTAGATTTTGAGCCGGGGCCAGGCATCACAGGTTTGAAAGAGCCCTGTTCTTCCAAGGGTGCTTGCTGTGAGCAGTATAAATCCTTCTCCTCATGAATGGCTTTCAATAACTATAATAGTGACTGGTGACAGACTGCCAAGTTTAGATTTTTATTAAATTTGCAATGTGGTTTTTCTTAGAATTGCATGATATGACAACATGTAAACACAAGGTAAAATATAATGAGAAATAGAAGTGTCGCTAATCTAATATCAGTAACCTCAGTGTGTGTGTGTGTGTGTGTGTGTGTGAGAGAGAGAGAGAGAGAGAGAGAGAGAGAGAGTGTTTGTGTGTATAGAGCATGTTTCAAGCGCTTAAATCACTTCTCATACATAATCTCAGTAGGGCACATGATGCATGACTGCCAAATTACTTCTATCTGGTACTAAAAGTGCAGGCTAAAAAAACTTTACACTCTGATAATCACACTTAGTTATGTAGTCTAAACAACTAATTAGGCCATTAATGAGTTCTAGCCATTAACTGTGGATGGTGGTGGGTGGGAATCAAAACACTTCAAACCAGCATGCATGATTAATCTTTATAGCCTTGGGTATTTCTGATGAAGTATAACATAAGGATTAATAATCTAGTCAAGTGTCTGTGGAAAAAAGAGCTAGAGGTATTGCACACAGATGACAAGGAGAAGACATAGGAGCTGTTTGTTAGATGGAGGACAGATAAGCCCATAGACAGATAAGTCACAGTGGAGCTGATCACTGTAGGGCCATTCAGTGTGCTTGGCATGCTAAGGCTACACTTGGGGGGGGGTCATGACTACATAAAAAAGAATCTTCGTAGCCTCTTCATCCTTCCAGTTACTATGCTAGATCTAGGTTAGGGCTGAGGGCACAGTCTGAAGGTTTATGGTCCTTAGTTCTTCATTAAGTTGCTACAGGTCTGTGGGTACTCAGTGCTACATAAGAGACCACCTGGGAACCCTACATCCCCTACTTTGAGTTCCATGAAAAACAGAGGAGATATAAATATAATTATAATAAACTATTCCTGTCTTCTTCCAAGTGATATATCTGTCACCCTGTGGATCTAGACTACTCTGTTCCTGTGGAAGCCAAAACTTTTTAAGGCTCTTGACATTGCTGCAGACATTTTAAAAATTAGAGGTGTAGAGAGAAAAGCTTCTTGGGGCTAGTTTTTAGCCGCCGCCACCACCACCACCCCGCATCTTTTGGGCTAATGTGCAATTCCTGTCTTTGTGTTTTCAATTTTTTAATAAATTCTGTTTTGCAAAATAAACATATCAGAAGAAGAGCAGAAAGACTTGGTTTTTAAACCCCACTTTTCTCTACCCTAAGGAGTCTCAGGAGCTGTGGTGGCTCAAGTGGTTAAGACGCTGAACTGCAGGCTGTGGAAGGTCGGTAGTTCAGCAGTTCGAGACCCGGGTGCCGCATGATGGAGTGAGCTCCCACCTCTGGTTCCAGCTCCTGCCAACCTAGCAGTTCGAAAGCAAGAAATTGCAAGTAGATAAATAGGTACCACTTCGGTGGGAAGGTAACAGCGTTCCATGCGCCTTGGTGTTTAGTCAGGCCGGCCACATGACCACGGAGACGTTTTCGGACAGCGCTGGCTCGTCGGCTTTGAAACGGAGATGAGCACCGCAACCCTAGAGTCAGATTCAACTGGCTTTCGAGCAAGGGAAACCTTTACCTTTAAGGAGTCTCAAACCAGTTTACAATTGCTTTCCTTCCTCTACTCACAACAGGCACCTTGAGAGGTAGGTGGAGTTGAGAGAGTTCTGAGAGAACTGTGACTGACCCATGGTCACCCAAAAGGCTTCATGTGGAGGAGTGGTGAATCAAACCTGGTTCTCCAAATTAGTGTCCACCACCCTTAACCACTGCACCATGCTGACTCTCAGTAGTATACCATTCTTGCAACATTAACCCAAAAAAAACCATAATGCTATTTCAAACAGATAACATCAAAGAGAAAAAGACTAGCCTAATGGTACTCCTGTCCTTTTTGTGGAAAGAAGTTATTTTGAATCCAGTCCCCTGCCCCAAGGCCATAAATGAATCTGCATAGTCAGCACAGCTGAGTCACTATGTAACTGAGTCAGCAAGTGAAGTGCTCCAGATTAGTCAAGGAAGCCAACCACATACTACAGAGTTCCTGAGTGTACACTCAGCTGTGTCCTACGACTGATAGACAATTTAAAAACTGATAAATCACCAGGCCTGGATGGCATACATCCAAGAGTTCTGACAGAACTCAAATGTGAACTTGTGGATCTCCTGACAAAAATATGTAATCTTTTATTAAAATCTGTCTCCATTCCTGAGGGCTGGAAGGTAGCTAATGTCACTCCCATCTTTAAAAAGGGTTCCAGAGGAGATCCAGGAAATTACAGGCCAGTCAATCTGACATCGATACTGGGTAAATTGGTGGAAACTGTTATTAAGGAAAGAATTAGTAGGCACATTGATGAACAAAAACTATTGAGGCAGGCTCAGCATGGGTTCTGTAAGGGAAGATCTTGTCTCACTAACCTGTTAGTGTTCTTTGAGGGGGTGAACAAACATGTGGGCAAGGGGGACCAAATAGATATTGTTTACCTTGACTTCCAAAAAGCTTTTGATAAAGTTCCTCATCAAAGGCTCCTAAGTAAGCTCAAAAATCATGGGATAATAGGGCAAGTCCTTTTGTGGATCAACAACTGGCTAATTAATAGGAAACAGAGAGTGAGTATAAATGGGAAATTTCCTCAGTGGAGGTTGGTAAGCAGTGGGGTGCCGCAGGGATCAGTACTCAGTCTGATGATTTTTAACTTGTTTATTAATGATTTGGAGTTGGGAGTAAGCAGTGAAGTGGCTAAATTTGTGGATGATATGAAGTTGTTCAGGGTGGTGAAAACCAGTGAGGATTGTGAGGCACTCCAAAGGGGTCTATCGAGGATGGGCAACTGGGCGTCAACCCCCCCCCCATCCCCTGCTAGTTGCCTGGGGGTACCTGGCAACCTTATATCACTGTGCATATGAGGAGTCTGTATTACATTGTTCTCCCCTGCTAAATAGGCTTTCAGATACTGCATATGGACTACCAAGGAAAAGTAACAGTCCTAGTAGCCCGGGCTAGCCTGGTCTCGTCAAGAGCTTGGATGCTAAGCCGGGTCAGTACTTGAATGGGAGACCACCAAGAAAGACTGGGGCTGCGATGCAGAGGAAGGCGATGGCAAACCACCTCTGTTCCTCTCTTGCCTTGAAATCCCCATGAGGTAGAGCTTCATGGGGTCTCCATGATTTGGTCATGGCTCGACGACACATTTTACTTACTTCCCAAGTTCCAAAATCTACAGCAAATGGTGCTACATTGAGCATATTTTCTGATAGAATCGTCTTGTTAAAATCAAGGACAAGATACCTTGGATAAGCATATGGAGCAGAGGTCCATCAGTGGCTATTTGCCACAAGGTATAGATAGGAACTCTCGGTCTGGGGCAAGGAGTGGTCTGTATTCTTGGTGCTTGGGGGGAGGACAGTGGGAGGGCTTCTAGTGTCCTGGCCCCACTGCTTGACCTCCTGGTGGCACCTGGTATTTTTGGCCACTGTGTGACAGAGTGTTGGACTGGATGAGCTATTGACCTGATCCAGCATTGGCTTCTCTTATGTTCTTATAAAGATATTTAATGTACATTGTTGCTGTGCGTACGCAAACATTTTTGTTTTTGTTTTAGCCAGCTGGGAACAGCCTATGTTTCTGCCACCACAGGTGCTGTTGCCACCGCTCTAGGACTTAATGCTCTAACAAAGGTATTTCTGTGCTTTTCCTCTTTTTTGCAAAGACAGAGAATTTTTCCCACAATTTTCTATCACATATACAAACAACTAAATTTTTTCATAGCAGGGAGTCTTCTGGATGTTTAAAGACTAATATATTTTGACATGAATTTGAATTGCAGAGAACTTGCTTCAGCTGAGGGCTTTTTGATCCCTTCTAACTGAATCTTGAATACCATATCTCTATTTTATTTATTATATTAAAATATTTGTGTCCCACCTTTCCAGTTGGCTCAAGCAGCTTTATTCCTGTTTGATCCTGTTATGCAAAATTCCACCACCCCTTCCACCTCTAGTCCTCTCTGTGTGTCTTTAGCTTTGCATTTCATTGTACCCTTCATGCCTCTACATCTGCTGATTTCTTCAAAAACTGATGCAGTAGTAATTTTTTTGGTTACTCTTCCAAACGTTAGCTACTCTTTCAAACATTTTTAGTTACTCTTCCAAATGTATTCATTTAGCAATAGCAACTGTTGTTGGGAAAGAAAGAGTTAAGTTATTATGGAGGGAAACAGTCATATCTCTTTGAATGGTGTCACTGTAAGTTGCAGTGTAGAAACGTTTGCATTTTAGAAAGTAGAACCCAGGGAGTCAGATCAGACAAACATTGACAATGAAATCCAAACCAGTTCAGAGAAGTTTTGCAGTGAATTGAAACAGATCCTAAACCTGAAGTCTCTTGGTTGCCTTGAACATGAACTGAATCCTTTAACCAAAAAATGATGTTAGCAAGCTCAAATAGCTTTCAAAATCAGGCACTCAGGAGACCACTCAAAGTGATAGGCACTATCTACTACAGTTGTATTTGGGGAAAGTACTTTTCCCAGAAAACCATCTAAAAATAAGAGGAGAAGCAAGAGAGATTGGTAGGCAAGGGATAGGACTGAGGCCCAAGGACAAGCTTGCTTACCCACAGGCTCCACCTAAACAGAATAAGTTTCTTTTTACTAAGTCAACATGGTTTGGGAAGAAAAGACAGAAAGTTAGTTATGGCTATTTAGGGCTGCCATGCCTCCTGCCATCTCCAAACCTAGTTGCGTGAGGCCACTTCAAGCAGCAGTGGGAGACATTTTTTAAAAATATGACCCTTCTGGAGAAAACCTGGAAGTGACATAGGTGGCTCTAGGAATCTCTAGAAAATCTATGATAAAACCATCTGGAAGTGATGTAGCAACGTAGAGATCATTGCAGCCCCTTCCCTCCATGTCCCTGCTCCCAGTCTTCCTGCCAGGTCTGACAGTGCTATGGGTATTGGAGATGATATTTAAAAGTGGGGGAAGGAGCTATGAGACTGTCTAGAAGGAAATGGAACTCAATTTGAAACTGGGGTGGTAATGCACTGGCCAATAGCCTGCCATCCCTGATGGAGGCTGTATCAGGCTAGGCATTGGAACACCCTAGACTGATAGTCCTGGGTGACTTCAATGTCCATGCTGATGATGCGGCCTCTACTCAGGCAACGGACCTGGTGTCGTCCATGGCGGCACTAGGACTCTCCCAATATGTAACGACCCCCACTCACCAGTCTGGGCACGCGCTCAATTTGATTTTCGCAGCGGGGGTAACAGTGGACTGGGTTACTGCTTTGGCAGTTCCATGGTCGGACCACCATGCCTTGAGGGCCCGCTTGAATGTTCCACCCCAATCCTGTGTAGGCGGCGAGCATGTTTTAGCTCACCCGCAGAGCCAGATGGACCCAGTGTGGCTCCAGATGGCTCTGCGGGATCCGATGCCCCTTGGCAGCTCATTGAATGAGCTTGTAGAGGACTGGCATAGCCGACTCTCCGCAGCCATCAACGCAATCACTCCCCGGCACCCTCTGCATGCTTGCTCTAGGCTCGCTCCCTGGTTTACCCAGGAGTTGCGGCTTATGAAGCAAGAGCTGAGACAGCTAGAGAGACAGTGGTGCCACGCTCGAGACAAAGCCACAAGAGCATCTTATAGGATGTTTATGAGATGGTAGTCAAAGCCGTGAAGAGAGAGTACTATGCGGCTACGATTTCATCTGCAAGCTCACGTCCAGCCCAATAGTTTAGAATGATTCGGTCTATAACTGTTCTGCCACAGGGCAGACCAAATGCTAGGGAATTGGATATAGGCTGCAAGGCATTTGCGAGCTATTTCGCAGATAAAGTCTTGTCGCTCTGCTGCGACCTCCCCTCCACAGTTGACACAGGGAGTGAGCACGAGGCTCCATGCATGTCTTTGATTTCGGTTTTGAACCATTTCAGCTCGCTCAGCCTGGAGGAAGTTAACAGATTGCTCTCAACAGTACACCCAACCACATGGAGCCTTGATCCGTGCCCTTCTTGACTTATTAAAGCTGGCCATGAGGTGCCCTAAGGGAAATTTTCAACAAGTCAGTCTTAGAGGGGCTGTTCCCGGGGGCACTCAAGGAAGCGATGGTGTGCCCTCTCCTAAAAAAACCATCTCTGGACCCGGACGAATTGGCTAACTATCAGCCAGTTTCCAATTTGCCCTATTTTTGCAAATTAATTGAGAGGGCAGTGGTGATACAGTTTCAGGGCTTTATGGATGACACTTCCATGTTAGATCCCTTCCAGTCCGGCTTTTGCCCAGGACATAGGACGGAGACGGCATTGGTTGCCCTCACAGACAACCTCTGGAGGCATCTGGATCGGGGCGGTTCACTGGTACTGTTGCAGTTGGACCTGTCGGCTGTGTTCAACATGGTTGACCATCAGTTACTGACCCACCGCCTCACCAACATGGGAATTCAGGAGCTTGCCCTACAGTGGCTTGCTTCCTTTCTCCAAGGTCGGGGACAAAGGGTGGCACTAGGGGAACAGCAGTCCAGGATGCACCCACTGGAGTGTGGAGTGCCTCAGGGGGCAGTGCTTTCCCCAATGCTATTCAACATCTATATGCACTCCCTTTCCCAGATTGCCCGGAGGCATGGGCTGGGATGTCACCAGTATGCTGATGACAGCTCTATCTAATGTTGGGCAGCCAGTTGGACTCCAGACCAGAAGATCTGGACTGGGCACTACAAGCTGTGGCTGGTTGGCTTAGACTGAGCCAGCTGAAACTGAATCGGACAAAGATGGAGGTCCTGTGGGCGGTTTGGGGGTGGGGATCCCACTCCCAACCTTCGGTGGGGCACCATTGGTGCCAGCGCCGGAGGTTAGGAGCTTGGGAGTGCTCCTGGATGCCTCCTTAACAATGGAGGCCCAGGTAGCAGCCACTGCTAGGTCGGCCTTTTACCATCTTCGGCTGATTAAGCAGTTGGTTCCCTTCCTTGACCGCAATGACCTGGCAACAGTGATCCATGTGATGGTCACCTCAAGACTAGACTACTGTAACACTCTCTACATGGGGCTGCCCTTGTTGCAAATTCAGAAGCTGCAGCTAGTGCAGAATCTCGCAGCCAGGCTCCTGATGGGAGCACATTCAGCCTGTGCTGAAGACATTACACTGGCTGCCAATAGCATACCGAATCTGCTTCAAGGTGCTGGTTTTTACCTTTAAAGCCATATATGGCCAGGGTCCGACATACCTGAGGGACTACCTTTCCCCATGTATACCCCATAGAGCATTACAGTCAGGGTCTCAAAATCGACTGACCCTCCCGGCTCTCATGGATTCCAGGCTTGTTACTACTAGGGCCAGGGCCTTCTCAGTGGTGGCTCCATACTGGTGGAATGAGCTCCCAGAAGAGATCAGGGCCCTGGAAGATCTTTTACAATTCCACAGGGCCTGCAAGACAGAGCTCTTCCACTAGGCTTTCAACTAAGGAGCCGCCTTCACTACTACCACCAACAATCGTAGCTATAGATCCTGGCCCTTAATTTTGACATCTGGCCTGTGCCACCACGTGACTTAGGAAGATCACTGAGCTGAAGAACTGTTTGTCTGTATGCACTCTCCAGTATGCCATCTTAAGTAATTAATTAAATATTGCCAGCACTTTATGATTTATTTATTTATTCATTAGATTTGTACCCCGCCCTCCTCAACGGGCTCAGGGCGGCTACAACAGAGGCAATTGCCATTTTATGATCTTATTTGATCTTATTTGTAATTGGATTGTTTAAATGATTTTATGTGGATTTTAATGGTTTCTATGTACCAACCAATGTAAGCCACCCTGAGCCTGCTTGCGGGGAGGGCAGGGTACAAATTACTTAAATAAATAAATAATAAATAAATAAATAGTGTTTAACTGTTTTAATTGTAATAAATGTTTTGTACTGGGCATCCCTGAATTACTGGGGCTACAATTCTCTTTTTTCTACTAGCTTAAGAGGAGACTTTCTTCCCAGAACAGCATATGAAAAATAAAAGTGTGCACATGAAAAAAGTTTGGGGCAAATGCTGTACCATTTCTCTTTTTTTTTGGGGGGGGGGAGTTCCATTCCTTGTTAGGGTCTGCGGGAACAAAGAAACAAGATGGAGTAGATCAGAACTAGAAAGATGAGTTAGTTAGACTGTTCTTGTTTTCTTTCCATGTAATCTTTTCCCTAATTTTGAAGAAAACTTTTTATTAGAAGTTAAACACACGTGTCTGTGCTGCATTATTCCATTGCACTTCATTTACTCTGCTAATTATTCAACATGATGAACTAGAACTGAACCCAAATTTTGAATGCTTTGATTCCCTGATATAGCCTGTGTCCATACTATCAGAGATTCCTACTGCAAATTTCCTAATGCTCATGTGCAGATGCTTCAGAGCAGCTTGGGATGAAACAGTAATGTAAATGAGTCCTTTTAAACATTAAGACAAGTGTCTAAAAATTCCCCAAGCATTACCTGTTAACTTTCTTTTCCTTGTTTTGCAGCATGTCTCTCCACTCATAGGACGTTTTGTTCCTTTTGCTGCTGTAGCTGCTGCTAATTGCATAAATATCCCATTAATGAGGCAAAGGTAAGGAACAGCATGTGGCCCATTACAGAGCTCCCTGGCCATTGGTAGCACCTGCACACTTAGCCTTATCTGTTTTGGAAGGTTGGCAGCAGTCCAAGACTAGCATTCATGCACTAGATGTAAGTGATTTGAGAGGGAGATTCTAGTTAGGCAGTACCGAAAATGTTCTTTTTCTATCCTGCCACTGATCTAGCACCATTTGTCTGTTTTATTGTTGAGGGCAGGGAGCTCCTCATAATATTTTTTCCTATGACTAATAGCAACTTGTGGAGGGGGGTGGATTTCTGTCTGGAGAACGGCAGAGGGAGATAAAGTTGCTGCCTGGCTCAGTACCTCAACCGTTATCCAAAATGGAGTCACCCCACAACTGTTTTTTAAAAAAATGAATAGCATCTAAGTATTGAGGCATTGTGTCGTTCTTCTAAACACACCTACAACATGCACAAGATAATGTAGAATAATCATCTTGAGTAGTTACTCAGTTCTGGTACATTAAAAGTCATGTGTATAGGGCCAGAGTGGTGCCTCAGCTACTTTATGGGATACCTATTTGGCTTGATAGATGTGATCCAGAGAGAGGATACAGACTCATTTCCTCAGTAACAGTGGCAGTTATGAGTCGAGGTGAGATTATGTTAATTAGCACTTAGTTATTGTAAGTCATAAACATTTGGCTGCCTGTTTGCCACAGAGAACCATTCTCTAGCTATGCCTGTTTCATACTAGAAGATACATATATGAGTTAATGAAAGTTATAATCCAAGACAAAGTGTCTCACAAAGTAAAGAAGGCCTAGGCATTAGTCAAATAAAGGATCTGTGATAGTTTGCCAGAATGTGTATGCTGTGGCACAGAGACTTTATTCACATTTAACTTTAAAGCTAAACTTTCCAGTACTTAAGAAGTTGGCAGACTGTTTAAAAATCTTAACTCTGCCAAAATATAGAAGAGGCTGTACATTAGCATATTGTAACATCTTGCAATCAGCAAGCCTCGCGGGTCGTTACAACAAAATTCCTTAAAATTATTGATTGGCCACCAGCTTGGAAGGCTTTAAAACAGAAATGGACAAGTTCATGGAAGATGGAGTTATTAATTGCTATTAGTCACAATGTCTGCTAGCCATAATGGCTATCTGCAGCGGCGGCCGGGACCGTTGGGGGTGGGGTGTGTGGCCTTATGACACACTTCCGGTGATGTCAGGGGGTGTGGCATATGCTAATGAGTTATGCTAATGAGTTCCCCTAGCTCTTTTTCTACGAAATGACCCCTGAACATATGTATTATTTTCCAGAGTACAGCTACAAAACAAATGTAGGAAATTATGGGCTGCAACCTGTTATCAAAATAAATCCCTTCTTGTCTTCCAACAAGTCTCATGCACTGATGTTTTCCAAAAATATGAGGGGGGTGTCAAGATGCCTATCCCAGTTCCTTCTACAAAGATTAATCGTAAAGTAGCACAGCCCAAAGAATGCTATTATGAATTTAGTCAAGATAGAGTAGGGGCTTTAATTAAAATTCTCAAAATAGTAACAGATTTGCACATACGGAATTCTAAGAATAAAAATAAACAAAATAGTTATTCAGCTGGTTTCCTCTCTCTTTTTAAAATTCTGACAGGGAATTAAAGCATGGTATTCCCATTACAGATGAAAATGGAAACCGATTGGGTGAATCAACCAAAGCTGCTGAACAAGCCATTCTGCAAGTGGTTGTCTCCAGGATTCTTATGGCTGCTCCAGGCATGGGTTAGTTCTGTTTCCCTTAAGCATAATGCTTGTGCTAGTTGTAATACAATCTTTTGTTCCACACATAACCCTTTGTACTTGTTAGGCTGCCACTGTGCCAGGTATGCAAATGGCTGCCCTCATCTCTAAAGAGTAGTACTGTAGGCATGGGAAAGAATGAGATGTCACAGGGTGCTAGGTGAGAGTCAGCCCCATAGCCAGACATTTTCCAGGGGGGCAAAGAGGGGTAGTTTTGCATGAAGGCTAATTTAATTAACTGAGTTAATTCAATTTCTGTGGCTAATTTAATTTCTAGTCTTCAGATCAGTCTTCAAACCAGTCACAGTTCAAACCTCCCTTCCCTGCCCTGTCTTGGTATGACATTTAAATTTTGGCTCAGGTTACATTTTAGTGTTAATTCCAAACCTTTTATCTCACAAATGCTTACTGAGTCCGCATCCTTGGCATGGTTTTCCCATATAGATAGTAAGATCATGTGTATAGGAGTTAGTTTTGGAGAGCTTCTTCAGTTGTCAGAAAGTTCAGACTTTCACTTGATTAAACAAAGACTCCTCGACATAGAACACCAAGAGCTGATTAGCCTGGCTTCCGGTAAATGCTCCCCCTTGAAGATAGGGTTTCCTCCCCAAGGGTCTATTGCGGAATATTTTTTTGGTTTAATCATTCCTCACTATCGAAGAGCTTTTATGTTAGGCCGTTTTAATGTGTTGCCTTCGGCTGTACTAGGTGGTAGGTTCTCCAAGACTCCTTATGTGGATAGACTGTGTCCCTGTGGTGTTAATGAAATTGAGAGTCTGGATCACGTCATTCTACATTGTATCTTCTATTGAGATGCTCGAGCATTATATCTTGAACCTTTGTTGAGGAATCTAGCAAATCATTCTGATGAATGGAAGATATCTTATTTACTCTCTACTCGCTCCTCAGTGATTATGGAAATGGTGGCCAAATTTTTGTTTTGGGCTTCTAAGAGAAGGGAATGTATCATTAACTGCGTATGACTTTGTAATTCCCTGCCTATCACTTATAACATAACATGCCAATAAAGATCTGATTGATTGATTGCCCTGTCTCGGTGGCCCAGAGACTCATGCAGAGCAAGCTGTGTTGGAATGTCCGAGGGAGGAGAGGGGGTGGGGGAAATGGCAGCCATGGTGTTGGTGGCAGCTGAGGGGGGCCATTCTCTGGCCACCCCCGCTCCTCTTCACAGCTGAGGAGATGATCCAAACCTGCCCCCGCCGAGAGAAGTCGCACCAAGACCACTTCACCACCCGCTGCAGCTCAGCTCTGCAGCTCCTACCTTAAGTGCAATTGCAGCACAGGACAGGGTAGGAGCCGGTGCTCATGGCCTGCCACCTCTGCGTCCTCCTCTGGCTGTGAAGAGGGAGAGGCAGCCGCTGCTCTCACCGCTCCACTCCTGGCCAGCAACCCCAGTCTCCCTCTGCCTCCCGGGGGAGGGGGACCAGGAGATGAGGGGGACTGGGAGGGGTAGGGCAAATTCAGGAGGGGGTATCACCCCGAGGAGGGGGGCATGGCTATGGGCCTGGTGAGAGTGCAGTTTGGCCTCTATTCGTATTGGATTGCCTGACCACATCAGATGAGTTATTTTGTTCAAAATGTATTTGTTTTATGGCATTAATTGTTTAATCATACTGCAAGATTTTCAGCCAAGGCTCCCAGTTAGAGAACTCTCCTTTAACTTCAGAGTAATTTTCTGACAATTATAATTCCAGAGTAATTTGTTCCTCTTCCACCAATATAAATTTATTTGCTGCAGTTACCTGTCATTGGTAATTTGAGGTATCTTTCATGTATACTTAATTTGATGTGCTGTATAATAACGGAAGAAGTTTTGTTAAGGAACTGCATATTAAAGTTAAATGTGGAACAGAAGCTATGTTTATTACAGCCCAAATAACAGAGTCTAGTAATACCTTAAGGCTATCTAATTTATTGTCACATAAACTTTCATGAGCTTTTAGGTGGGTTTTTAGTGTTGGAAGTAAAAATCTTTCTACCAATTGACCATAACACTTGGTTTATCTAATGAAGTAGGCAGTGGCTGATAAAAGCTGCTGCCACAGTAAATTAATTGACCTTCATATCAGGGATACTTTTTCTTTTATGAAGCATACTAAATATGCTCCAGAAGAGATGGAATGTTGGGAGCAACTGGGTGCCAAATAAAGGGAGAAAGTACATGTTCTGTGGGGGCAGGGGATCACTCTGTTCCTGGAGAGGAAGATTTTGGGGAATGATGTTCTTCGCAGTCTCACATCTTGTTCACCGTTTCATGGTACAAGTCTATCAAGGAATATACTGTTGTAAACTTCTAGATATGATTTGTTAAGTTTTAACCATGTGACTTTTATTTCCTTACTTCATAGCTATTCCCCCCTTCGTAATGAATACTTTGGAAAAGAAGGCATTTTTAAAGGTAAGCCTAAATGGCTAAATATCTGCTAATTTGCTTATTACAAATGATTAATAGAATGATGTTTTGGTAAAATGACCTCATATGGCAAAGAATAGTTCAAGGAGTTTACATTTCCAATTATTTCTATGTTCTGTTCATGGAACACTTGTTTGTGCGTACAATTAGAAAACATGTGAAAGGTTCAATGATTCAGCTGGGAAAATTAGATCCATGTGTCCAGTAATAAGGGATTGTCTGCTGATTGAAGCATGTGTGCTAAAAGTCAAGATATTTGCAAATGCATACTTTGGTCTTCAAAGCTCTCAAGTGAGTTCAAGGATTTAAATCAAGGTGGGTACACGTACAACAGCTGCCATGTCAACGCTGCTTCAGATTGCTCCCTATGGCAAAATGCTTCATGCAGAAAACTATTTGTGGATGACATGAGTGACAGCAAACATTTTTCTTGTTTTGTTTGAGGAGTGGTCTGTAGTACTATCCAGAAAAATGGCTTGATATGCAGTTTGCCTACAAGTGGTGTGTAGCACCCATTTCTTACACACAAGTACACATTCTATACTTCTCATGGCAGTGGACAAAATGGCAGCAGTTCGTTCCACCAGCAATACATGTTGTGGTTAGTGACACTGGGTATTTGGGAACTATGGTAGCCAAACCTCCCCAGCTGGAAAATCTCAGTCCCAAGATTAGCAAAGTCCCCCCCAAAATCAATTAATTGAGTTGGAAGGCATACAAAATAAAAATTTCCGTGCAACATGGCTTCTGCACCTGCTGAGAAGCTTCCAGGCCTTGGGCATGAGGTCGCCTGTCTCTAGCAAGCCCTCTTACTTGCCCTCTTACTTGCCATTTCCATCCTCTCACAAGGGTAAGAATGGGCATGGGGCCAAAGTGTGAGTGTGTGTGAGAGAGAATGAGAGCTGTTTGCTGTTTTTCTTAGGGTTCTTCAAGCTTCTTGCAAGAATTGTCCAAGAAAGTTCAGAAAACCAAACCCAGTGTTAGGTGAGCCATAGAGAAGTTTACACACTGCTAATTGTAAGCACCCTAGGCAATTATATAAGTAATGGTCATCTAACCATTCATAGATATAATACAAATATATGAAGCTTTGGTATGACTGTAACCTCTTATTCTAGTCTTATTCTAGAGCAGGAGAGAACTTCCGTAGCTAAGCTGAGATGTTTAATGCTTTGGCGATCCCCTATCCTAAAAGGAGGCTGTGGAAGGTCAGTAGTTCAGCAGTTCGAGACCTGGGTGCCGCATGATGGAGTGAGCTCCCATCTCTAGTTCCGGCTCCTGCCAACCTAGCAGTTCGAAAGCAAGAAATTGCAAGTAGATAAATAGGTACCACTTCGGTGGGAAGGTAACAGCATTCCATGCGCCTCGGTGTTTAGTCATGCCGCCCACATGACCACGGAAACGTCTTCAGACAGCACTGGCTCTTCGGCTTTGAAACGGAGATGAGCACCACAACCCTAGAATCGGATTCGACTGGCTTTCGAGCAAGGGAACCTTTACCTTTATCCTAAAACAGGACAAACATATCCTGAATGATAAATAAAAGTTCCAACGCGTTATAAGCCCAACCATTTTAACCTAGCTTTCTGTTACATGGCCAATACAGAGGGTGTAGTGAAGACAGCATCTTACATTTTATCAATGTAGTCTTTAATACTTCAGAATAGTTGTGTTTGCACATATAAGAATTTGGCCTGCCAATTTAAGACTCCTGGTTAAGATGATGCTGACATTCATCTAACTTTTAAGACCAGATTTAGTGAAGATATGTGTACTGCAAATATAATCAGGTGCATAGAAATTTCTGCTGAACTGGTACACGAGAGGTAATTTAGCTGTAATCTGTGTGAGACTAAAAAATTATTAACCATAGTTAATTTTTACACTAGAACATCTATTTGCTCTTCACAATTTGCAGTGTGTAAATAAAGGACTTTTAAGATCTTAGAACAGTTTTTTTCCCATAACATCAGGCTTAGAAATGTTTTGTACACATGCAAGATAATATATGGAACCATGAACACATGAAGGTGCCTGCTGATCTCATAGGGCAGTATTGTCTATTGTGATTGGCAGCAGGTCTCCAGGGTCTCATGAAGAGCTCTGTGATATCATTTACTACCTGAACTAAGTTGAGATGCTGGGTACTGAACCTGGAACCTTCTGCATGAAGAGTAAGTGTTCTGCTATTGAGCCACAGTCCCTCCCCACATTTTCAATTTTGCACAGTAGCCATTTGATACAGTTTCAGTTTTGCACAGTAGCCATTTGATATAGGCCACTATTATTCCCATTTTATAAAAATGAGAAATGGAAACTTGTCCATGTCTATCTAGTGAGTTTTGTTGCTTAGCAAGAATTCAGAGCTGGTCTTCTTTGATAAAAACTCCCAAGACACTTTATGGAACCCTGCCTCAATATAACATTTCATGTAGAAAGAACAGGTATATTTGCTTAAGTTTATTATGCATCTTGGAATGACCACTATTTCCATGAAAGCAATGGTAATGAGCATTCCTGTCAATTCAGTGGTATTTGTTGCAAGAAATTATATAGGAGGACTAGCCTGATACCTGTGCTTCGGTACGGTATTTAAGTTCCATAAATCCAGTTATAATACTGATGATATGAAGTTTGAAATGTAACATTTGTTGTAGGAATTCTAATGGAGAAGATTGTAGTGTAAAAATTGAGACATATGTACTTTTTTTTTCTCTACTGAAGGACCTCTCTGTAGATCACATTGGTGGTTCTGCCCTCAGGTGCTAGGATCACCAGGCTGCTTGATGAGCTCACTCTGGAGCAGGCCACATAGAACTGTCCATTTGAGAAGCAGTCATCTGTTAAGTCAACTCCTGCCACCTTCCATGAAAGTGATGGCCTCTCTACTTGTGTTCCTGGATTGTTTTGCTCATATGGAGACTGTGTTGTTCTGAGCACCTCAGGGTGATCTCGCTGGTATTTGGCCTGTGCAGCTCAGTGCACTGCAGGAGTACTATGTGCAAATGTCTTTGCCGCATTCCTAAGTTGCCGCCTCCTTGTAGCATTGGTGTATCTGGCTCGATGTTTGCCAGGAACTTTCTTGGGGGCAGTAAGACGTGAGAGGTGTGAGGGGGAGTTGGTGTGAGGGAGTTGTGATGTGGTGGACATTTCTTCAGGTTCATGAGGGAGGCACACATCGAAATGGCTCCTAGAAATATCCTTTACTATCTCCCCATAAACATTCATTAACTCAATTGCCATGCTGGCTTTTTTGAAAAATGTCTATTCAGGAGTCTTGAATCACTGATTTCTGTAACTTTTACCTCAGAACTCTGAACTACACAATTGACCAATCGGGGGAGGGGGCGGACAAGGAGGCAGCAGCCTGCCAGGCACATGGAAAGTAATTTGGGGAAGACATTTTGCCCCTTTTTTACCCGCTTGGGGGGTCATATTTCTCAGAAATCTCTTGGGGGGCTTGATGTCATGGTAAGAAAGCACTCCCCTTATTTTTTGGTTTCTTGGTGCAGGGGTTTGGCCTGGGGATTGAATCGGAGGGGGGCATAACCCCCCCCCCCTTTTTTTTTTTTAAATGTTTCTCATTTATGTTACATTTTAGAACTGGGATATCACTACATATTCAAAACACTATCCGAGTAATCAGATATTAAGCAAGTTCATATGAACCAATTTTCTAGAACCCACATTGTGAGAAGTTAACCTAATAAAGGAAACCAGTTTTCTACAAATTTGGGGTATATTTCCATTGTGGGTGGGTGTGGCTAAACTGGGCCAGCAGCACCGCTAAGGTGATCCTGCTAGGGTGGGGGTCCCTGATGGATTAAAGTACCCTGGTCCTGCTCCTACATCTGACAGACACCCGCATGTCTGGTGTTGGGGGGGATTATGTTTAAAGCCATCAGGGAGGCTGGGCCACCAGCAGGGCTAAGGCAATCTTGCTGAGCAAACCTCCCCAGTGGCTGTAAGCATCCCACCTCCTCTCCTACACCTGACAGGCAGCTGCCTGTCCAGTGTAGGGGGGGGAGGAGTATTAGAAGCCACTGTGGAGTTTGGGTTTTTGACTGTAGTTTAGAGAGGCTGGGCCAGCAGCAGGGCCGGCCCATCATAGACAATTTTTAGGCAGCGGCCTAGAGTGGCCTCTTAAGAGGGGGCACCCCGCTGGCCTGCCGCCCCACCACTCCCTCTCCTAAACAGGGTAGTAAATTGTGGGCTGCTGCCCACCTTTCTGGGAGGGCAACCCGCTTGCCCAAGGGAAGCCAAAGGCGCCATGGGGAGCAGCCTGGAGCTGGCCCTGCCTGTGGCCACTGGCAGGGGCGCCTCGCTTCACAAATTCACGCTGCGCTCTTGCCCCTGCATGACAGGGGGACCCCTGGTGCACCTGCCTTCGCCACCCTGCTGCCTTCTTCCACTGGCCGGCAGGACCCAGGGTACCTGTGCTCTGCCCGCCCCCACTGCCCCGGGATCTACCTGCGCCACCTCCCTCCCCCTTCCCGAGCCGGCCCTACCTGGTGGCCACCCCACTCCCAGCCCTCCAGGGCCCCGCTGGAGCCAGTCCCGCTGGCCAGCCTCCAAGCACTGCCCTGAGCCAGGCCAGGCAGGATTGCCTGACTGACCCCAAGTCTTAAATCAGGAACAGAGACGGAGGTGGTGAAGGCCGGGTTGGGCACATGAGACAGGCACTGGTGGCTCCCTGCAACCAAGGAGCAGTTTTCCAGAATGGAGGGCTTAGGGTTGCCAGCCTGCAGGTGGGACCTGGAGACACTCCCCCCCGACATGACAGAGATCAGGTCCCTTTGAGGAAAGGCATGCATTGGACTTGGCTGAGCTGCCTCCTCCCCAAACTCTGCCTTCGCCAGACTCCCCCCCCCCCAGTCCCCAGGAATTTTCTAACTCAGAGTTGGCAACCCTGTTTAGACTCCAGACACTGGAGGAAGCCAGGGACTCCTGGATTTGTTAATGGCCCTGTTATGGATTCATTGGTGTTTTTATGTTTATTGATTGTATTACTGTACTAATTGTTACTGTAGAACCAGATCAGGAGCAAAGACAGTGGGATTGTGAGCTTTTGAACCCCTAAAGGTCAGAGCACAAAAACACATCTTAAAAGCCTTTAAAACCAGAATAAAAACATATTGTTTAAAATGTAAACCAATTTAAAATTAGCAATTTCGAATTTCGTGTTTTTCATTCTTCCTAAAATGCATTTATGTTTGAAAACTGGTGGGCGCACCCGGAGGGGGCGGCAGAAGGTAACCTCTTAGAGGGACTGTTCCTGGGGGCACTCAAGGAAGTGATGGTCTGCCCACTCTTAGAGAAACCATCTCTGGACCCGGCCAAATTGGCTAATTACCGGCCGGTCTCCATTTTTCTCTATTTGGGCAAATTAATTGAGAGGGCAGTGGCAGTACAGCTACAGGGCTTTATGGAGGACACTTCCACGCTCGACCCCGTTCCAGTCCAGCTTTTGCACGGGACGGAGACGGCTCTGGTTGCTCTGACTGATGATCTCCAGAGGCATCTGGATCGGGGCGGTGTGGCAGTGCTTGTTGTTGGACCTGTCGACTGCGTTCGACACGGTCGACCATCAGTTGCTGCTCCACCACCTCGCCGACATGGGAATACAGGGGCTTGCCTTACAGTGGCTTGTTTCCTTTCTCCAAGGTCGGGGACGAAGGGTGGCAATCGGGGAGCAAATTCAGAGGCTGCAGCTAGTGCAGAATGCCACGGCCAGGCTGTTGATGGGCTTACCTAGATGGGAGCACATCCAGCCTCCGTTGAAGGCCCTGCACTGTCTGCCAATAGCATACCGAATCCATTTCAAGGTGCTGGTGCTTACCTTTAAAGCCCTATATGGCCAGGGTCCGACATACCTGAGGGACTGTCTTTCCCCAGATATACCCCAGAGAGCACTGAGGTCGCTTGACCCTGCTGGGCCCCAAAGAGGCTAAGCTCGCCATGACGAGGGCCAGGGCTTTCTCAGTGGCAGCTCCTTACAGATGGAATGAGCTCCCGGAGGAGATCAGGGCCCTGCGGGATCTTTTGCAGTTCTGCAGGGCCTGCAAGACGGAGCTCTTCTACCAGACCTTCAATTAGGAGCTGCCCCCACCACTACCAACAATGAGCCTGGCCCTCAATGCCAACATCTGGCCCGCTACATCAAGCGACTCGGAATAACACTGAGCTGGAATCTAGTTGTCGGAGACATCTTAATACGCCATTGTAAGCAAAGAACTGTGGAACTGGCAATTGGGCCACTGTTGTAAGCCACCCTGAGCCCATTCGCGGGGAGGGCAGGGTATAAATTGAATTAATAAAATAAATAAATAAAATAAACCTTTCCTAGTGTGCAAAAATACCTGGAGCCAGCTCTGGCCAGCAGCACTACTAAGGTGATCCTGCTGGGGCGACGTCCTTGATTAATTAAAGTACCCTGGCCCTGCTCCTACACCTGACAGACACCAGCCTGTCTGGTGCTGGGGGGGATTGTATTTAAAGGCATCAGCGGGGACTGGGCCAGCAGCAGGGCTAATGCAATCCTGCTGAGCAAACCTCCCCAGCAGCTGCCTGTCCAGTGTGGGAGGGGGAGGAGTATTAGAAGCCACTGTGGAGGCAGGGCCGGCAGGATCACTAAGGCATTACTGTTGGGCGGGCTCCCTCGTGGCTTTAAGCACCCTGTAACCACTGCTGCACCTGACAGACAACCGCCTGTTAGGTGTAGGAGGTGGGGGAAGTGTGTTGGAAACCATCAGAGTGGCTGGGCCAGCAGCATTACTGCACCTCACAGGTGGTTATTGGCCATTCCTGATTTCCTCAACTGTCATTAGCTCTCTGCAGTCTCCTGTAACTGTTTTTTTAACCTCAGAACACTGAGCTCTGCAGCTGACCAATCAGAGGGTGGGGGGGTGCAAGGAGGCAGCTGCCTGGCATCCACATAGGAATCAATGGGGGGAGCACATTTTACCCCTTTTGACCCCCTTAGAGGTTGATTTTCTAAAAATCTCTTCTTTGTGAGCATCTACATCATGGTAGGAGTCCTCTCCCCGAATTTCATGTTTCTAGATCCAGGGCTTTGGCCCTGGCGTTGATTTTACAGTGAGGGGCTTTCTTTTATATATATTGATGCCATCTGTCAAATGAAATATCCATTTATTATACAGTTTAATCAACATGAAGATGTCATGTGTTTTGCAGATCAGCCCACCCAAAATGTCTTTTCCATTACTGTTTTGAAATCTTGTCCCTTTTTATGATTTCTTGTTCCTCCTTGCCCCCTCTCTGTCTCATGGCCTGTGAGCTCAAGTGAATCATTACTCTGCAGTTAGTTAATTATAAGACTTGGTGCTGATCAGTTCTAAAACCATTGTGCAATGACCCACTTTTTTAAACAGGCAGTCAATTCATGTCCTCTTAAACTGCATTCTATATTCCATGAATTGGTTAACTTTGTTTTTTGTACTAAAAAAAAAAAATCCAGGCTAGTGGCCATACTGCTGCTTTCATCCTTCCTTTGTAATTTTGATACTTCAATCTGAACCCTTTAAATAAGGTTGCCAAAGAAAGTGAGTCATTTTTATTCATTCATAGTTTAATAGCAAAATTCTTGACAACTAAATGATATTGTGCCCATATAGTCCCTTTGTTTATGTGTTCCCCCCTCTTGGTTCAGATATACTTTCTTCATTCTCATCTTCTAGCTTGTTTTTAGCTGCTGCATCAGGGTTGTGTCTGCAGATAATCTTTAGCGCTTATACTAATTTTAGTATGGGTGAAATACCCTTAAGTATTATTAAAAGTTACTCAGTATTACTCAGATCGCCTTTGTCTGTGAAATTCTGGTGAAATTGAAACCTTAGACCATCTGATGTTTCGCTCTCCCCATTGGACTCAAGTTAGAGGCACTTATCTATATATCTAATTGCCAAGTGGCCCCCGGAGTGCGGATCGCTAAATCAGCGCTCCGGGGGCACTTGGGGGGGAGGGGGAGGTTTGTGCACTCTTGGGGCAGTCCCCAGGGGTGCACAAAAATCTAAAAACTAAAAAAAATATCGGGGGGATGTTTAAATCCCCCCGAAAGTGCAAGAGCGTTCAGTGCGCATGCGCACGGAACGCTCTACGGACGCCAACGCCGCCGCTTGGAAGGCAAAAAGCCATGTGGGCCTAGCTCTCCAGAAGGGGGCCAGGGGCCGGGCACCACCCCATCTATAGGAGCTGGTGGCCGGGGCCGGGGGGAAAGCGCCGAGGCCCTCGCTTTCCAGCCGGGTGAGGAGGCGGGGGGGAGATCGAGCGGGGGGGGGCGATACAGAGGAACCAGCGGGATGGGGGGAAACGTTACCTACTCCTGACTCCTCTGCCGGCTAAATGCAGAGCTCCGCCGCCCTGCTCCGCCCCCCCCCCGCGAGTTTAAACACACACAGGAACAAATCAATGGATCATAAAATGCTTAACTTGGCAGCTCATAGGAACAGCCTGGAAGTCAGTCTCTGTTCTACTGGCATTTGCTTCCATCTGAGGTCCTTAGGCTCCCACAACAGCAATCTGCCCAAGACTGACCTAGAAAACCCAGCTGAAGTCTCTCTCCCGCTCCTCCTCTTCCTTGCAGTTCCAATATTTTATGAACGACATGCCCGCCTTCCGCATGCAACACAACCCCTCAACGGGGAGAGACAAAGATCAGAACCATCACTCGGGACTCTGCAAGAAGCTGGGGTGGAGTGACAATTATAGCCAAGAAGGACGACGGGCGGGGTGGGGGTTGGGGTTGAGAGCTTCCCAGTCCTGCCGTACAAATCAAACGCGAGGCTGAGCGTGGGGCCAGGGGAGTTTCCAGCCCCTGCACCTTACATTGTCTCGGATTCCATAGGCGACTGAGGACAGAACGATTTAAACAATCTTGCAGCTACAGCTGCTGCTTGGAAGACATGGAGGGCATAGGACCTGGAGGGGTGTCAAGTTTCCATCGTCTGCAAACTCTGGAGATGTAGGCTGCTCCTTAACTATATCTTTCTCTCCTCCAACAAATCTGCGTACTGATCACTGCAATGAGTGTTTAACAAAATGTGTCCCAAAGCCCTGCATTTTTTTAACCCCCCCCCCCCCCGCGAGTATCGCGGGTCCCGCTTTTTGTCCACCCCTTGTATCTTTCCTATTCTTACGAAGATGAATCTTCCCTCGCAACCTTGGGTGCTTTCAGTACTGTTATCTGACTCAAATGCCGATGGACTGATAACAGCTAACGTGGTGCGGTTCCTGGCTAAGGTTGCTGCTCTCAAGAAACATTGAAAATTTTAGCACCTCTGTAAACACCAACACCGACTTTTAATCTTCGGATGATTTTAGTCAGTTGGCTCCGCCCCAAGTGTAGTTAGGCAATTTTTTAATCTCTGGGCCCAGCCTGGGTTTTATGTGACTGTCATTATGCACCTTGTCATATGTTATGCCAATTTTATGTACCCATTTTATCCCCCTTTTGCATTTTCTTTTGGTCAAGACTTCGGTCATATAGACCTGTAATAAATTGAATTGAATTAAAAGTTCCCTCTAGGTGTGTGGTCTATGAATTAAAGATCTGTTTAAAAACAGATACTGATAATGATATTTATTTCTCCAATGATATTTATTGGTTTGCTAATTATGTTTATTTGTCTAAGAGACAGAGAAGGAGAGGGGTGGAAAGAAAGAATGAAAGAGGTGGAAAGAAAGGGAGAGAGAGAAACAAAGAAAGCAAATAGATGGGGGAGGGAGGGAAAAGGAAGGAAGAGAGAGAGAGAGAAAATAAGGGAGAAAGAGAAAGAAAGATGGAAAGAAAGAAAATAGATGGAGGAAGGAGGAAGGAAGGGGAAAAGATAAAGAGAGAAAAACAAAGAAAGCAAATAGATGGTGTAATGTATCCATATCAGACCATTTCGCCACGCGGTCAGGCGAAGCGACCAAGCTTCGCTCTCAGTAACAATGGGACAAGTGGATCCTAGCCGGCACCTATTGGCAGGCTAGGCTCTTGGCTGAGAGCCTATGGAACTCTTGGCCACTGTAAATAGCCAATCACTTGTGTGTAGGTGTGTTTGGGAAGCGGGGTTTGTGCACATATAAGCTGGGAACTCTCGTCTTGTTCTGAGCTGAAATAAAGTATGAGAGCTGAAATCACTAGTAAGTCTCAGTACTTTTCACTGGTGATGAGGATGGGATTCTAACTCCCATGAACAACAACCCGGACGAAGATTCGAGCACCGCATCGAGCCCCAACGCTGAGACCGCCGCAAGCCGTTCTACTTCACACCCTGGTTCTCCGGTCGCTTCTCACCGCTCCGCTCCTCACTCTGTACCTCGCCCTGCTGACCCCGAGAGCAGCAGCGCTTCCTGCCTCGCACCACCGCTGCCACCGCTGTCACCGAGCTACCCTCACCACGTGGACACAGTACGATGGCTACCTCCCAGGAAAGCATTGCCGCTTTCGACATCTCCCACCCCGCACAGTGGGAGATCCTGGAGAGCTACTTCAAATGCCACGACATCGTAGACCCGGGTAAGAAAAAGACCTATCTCCTCCGGTCCTGTGGCATAGACACAGTCTTGCTGCTTAAGGTCCTCATTGTGCCGAAGCAGACCAAGGACAAGTCCTATGTGGTGCTGGTGAAAGCGCTGACCGACCACGTTTCACCAACACCCACAAAGTTTGCCAAGCGCATGGACTTTTTTGTGCAGGTCCAGGGGCCAGACGAGCCAGCCTCCGAGTTCTTGGCCGGGCTTTGGCGGGTGGCCACCAGGTGTTCCTTCCCCCACCTGGAGGACACCTTGCTGAACCAGTTCCTTTTGGGTCTCCGGGAACCCAGAGGAAACTGGTTTGCCAGGATGACCTGACCTTAGACAAGGCACTCAGGGAGTCCGTGGCCTACGAGAAGGTGCACTAGAACCGCCACATGCAGGTGATCCATCGCACGCAAGCAACGCTCGAGTCAGACGACTCTGAGAACGAAGAAGTGCTCCAGGTATGCCACCGCCCCTCCCCACAGACTCGCCCTGGAGGAGCACCATCGGCCAAAGCCCCCTCTGCATCGTCCCAATGCACCAGCTGTGGAGAAGTGCACGAACGCCGAGTTTGCCGCTTCAGGAACTCCGTCTGCCGTTCCTGCAACAAGCCAGGCCATCTGGCCCGGGTCTGCCGTTCCCGAAAACAATAGCAGCTTCAGAAGTTTTCGGCCCACCAGACAGTGGCAGATCTACCCACCGACCTCCATACCCTCTCTGCCCACCAACAGCAGCACCAGATATGTAACTTGCCCCCGGATAGCCCAAATAAGATGCACATGACGGTGCTTATAGAGGGGTCCCCCTGCAGCATGGAAATAGACACGGCCTCTAACTATTCCATCATATCAAAGGAAACACTGCACTCGCTCTGCTCATGGGGGCCCCCCTCTACGAAAGCCACAGGGGTTTAAGTTATGGGACTTTAACAAAAACCCTGTGGCGGTTCGGGGCTGGGGCAAGTTTACGGTGCAATTCCAGGACTTCCATGGAAAATTGGACTTGCTGGGGGGGGGGAGGCTCTCCAGTCTGCTGGGACTTCCTTGGCTCGGACCCCTGGGATTGATAATTGCAGGGGTGAATCAGATCCAGGCTGAGAACTTCGCGGCTGTGTGCAGTGAGTTCCCCAGGGTTTTCGATAGCACACTTGGCCGCTACACAGGAGCCCCCATTTCCCTCGACCCGGCTATCCGCCCCATCTGGGTTAATGCCAGACACCCTCCTATTGCAATGCAGCCAAAGATCGCTTGGTTGCCCAGGGGGTGTTAGAGTCCGTTGCTTCCGCACGGTGGGAGACCCCAATAGTCACCCCGGTCAAGCCAAATGGCGACGTGCGGATTTGTGCAGACTATAAGTGCACTCTGAACAAAGCCCTCCAAGACCACACTTATCCGGTACCGGTGATCAGCCACGTGTTAGCCACACTGGCGGGGGCTCGGGGTTTTGGGCAGCTGGACTTGGCCCAGGCCTACCCCAGCCAAAGATCGCTTGGTTGCCCAGGGGGTGTTAGAGTCCGTTGCTTCCGCACGGTGGGAGACCCCAATAGTCACCCCGGTCAAGCCAAATGGCGACGTGCGGATTTGTGCAGACTATAAGTGCACTCTGAACAAAGCCCTCCAAGACCACACTTATCCGGTACCGGTGATCAGCCACGTGTTAGCCACACTGGCGGGGGCTCGGGTTTTTGGCAAGCTGGACTTGGCCCAGGCCTACCAGCAACTGCCAGTGGATGCTGCCACGGCAGAAACCCAAACAATAGCAACGCACCAGGGGGCTTTCAAAGTACATAGGCTCCAGTTTGGGGTATCGGTCGCACCGGGAATTTTTCAATCGTTTATGGTCACTTTGTTAAAAGGTATTCCAGGAGTGCAGTTGTTTCTAGATGAAGTGCTCATCGCGGCCCCAGATGCCTCGACCTTCGCCGTCCGGCTGTGGGCAGTGCTCCAGCATTTCGACACGGCCGGCCTGAAGGTCAAGCGGGAGAAATGCTTGCTCGAGGTTCCCAAGGTGGAGTTCTTGAGGTTCGCTGTGGACACCCAGGGAATTCACCCCACGGAGGAAAAGACGACGGCTATCTCACAGGTACCCCCACCTACGTCCAAGACTGAATTACAAGGCTTTCTTAGGCCTGTTAAATTTTTATCACTCCATTCTCCCTCTAAAGGCCACGGTGGTGGAACCTCTGCACCACCTGCTGGATAAAAATGCTCCGTGGGTCTGAGGCCCGGAGCACGCTGCTGCTTTCCAGGCGGTAAAGGACCTTCTTGTCTCCAACTCGGTCCTCTCCCATTTCAATGAGGCCCTTCCCGTGGTCCTGGCCTGTGATGTCTCTCCGTACGGAGTCAGGGCGGTCTTGGGCCACCAGTTACCGAATGGCCGGGAGGTTCCAATTGCTTATTACTCTCGCACCTTGTCATCTGCCGAGCATAACTATGCGCAGATTGACAAGGAGGCGCTGGCTATTGTGGCATAGGTGAAAAAATTTCACCATTACTTGTACCGTCGGCCATTCACAATCCTGATGGATCATAAACCGCTCCTCAGCCTCCTGGCTCCAGACCGGCAATCCCCCCAGATGACATCTCCCCGGGTGCTCCGCTGGTCTTTTTTCTTAGCAGGATACTCGTATGCACTCATCCATCGGCCTGGGAAAGCGATGGGACATGCTGACGCTTTGAGCCGTCTTCCGCTGCTGTCTAAGGATCCAGATCCGGCTCCCGCTCATCAAGTCTTGCTTCTGGAGGCTCTTCCCGATCAACTGGTGCACGTTCGGGAAGTGGCGCGCCACACTGCCGAAGACCTGATCCTTTGCCGCATCTTGGACTGGGTGAGAAGGGGATGGCCTATGGCCCCGGGGGGGGCGGACTTCACGACCTTTGCATCCCGCAAGGATGAGCTGTCAGCTCACAATGGCTGCGTGATGTGGGGAGGCAGAGTGGTGATTCCAGCCCCTTTACGGGAAAGAGGTCTCACGGCGATTCCAGCCCCTTTACGGGAAAGAGTTCTCACGGCGCTCCACAAGACACATCCCGGGGTGGTCCGGATGAAAGCTTTGGCCAGAAGTTATGTCTGGTGGCCAGGGCTGGATTGGGACATCGAGGACTGGATCAAGAGGTGTCAGCCCTGCCAAGAATCCTGGCCCGAGCCTCCCCGGGCTCCCGCTAGAGTCTGGGAGTTGTCGCACAAGCCCTGGTCTTGGCTCTACTTGGACTTCGTGGGGCCGTTCCAGGGTCAGATATTCTTTATACTCATGGACGCGTACAGCAAATGGCTCGAGGTACAGCAAATGGTACCGTCCATATCCTCGAGAGCCGCCATCCGGGCCATGTGGTACATCTTCAGTGTCCAGGGTATTCCCGACACCCTGGTCACCAACAACGGCACGGCCTTCACCTCTAGTGAATTCCAGGACCTCACCCGTTACTACAGAATTCGCCCCATCTGATCAGCCCCATTCCACCCAACGACCAACGGCCAAGTCGAACGCATGCTTCAGACGACCAAGGAGGCGCTCCGTCGCCTGGACAGCAAGGACTGGGACTACAAGCTGGCTGCATTCCTCTTTGGCCAGAGAACGCCTCACACCACGACGGGACACAGCCCAGTGGAGCTCCTGTTAGGACAGCGCCTGACGACCTGGCTGGACTGCCTCCATCCCAATCGAGCACCGGAAGAGGAACCTGCCACGGAGTCACCCGAGGCGGCCAGAGGGTTTTTTCTACACCTGGAACTATGCGCAAGGCCCGCAATGGATTCCGGCCCGTCTGGTGAGAGTCAGGGGACCCAGGTCCTACGACATCTCCAGTGAAGATAGCCAGATACTTCACCACCACATCGATCAGCTGCGGCGACGGGTACTGCCACACGACCCCAAGGACTGTGAGGACCCAGACACCCCGGAGACTCCCACTCCGCCTCAGCTACCGCACGACCTGGCCCAGCGAAATTAGGTTTCTGTCGAGGCCCCTGCTGACTGCACGACCAGGCCCCGAGAAACAGCACTACCAGCGCCCCAACTGCCAACACCGCCCATCTCACAGCCAAGTGCTCCGGTGTCACCTTCCGCCCCGGTTCCCACACCTCGCCGCTCTACAAGAACCCATAAAGCCCCTTCCTACTTGCAGGACTATGTGTGTGGGTGTCTTTTGGACCAAGGGGGGAGGGGTGTAATGTATCCATCTCAGACCACGTGCGCAGCCATTTTGCCATGTGGTCAGGCGAAGCGACCGAGCTTCGCTCTCAGTAACAATGGGACAAGCGGATCCTAGCCGGCACCTATCAGCAGGCTAGGCTCCTGGTCGAGAGCTTATGGAACTCTTGGCCACTGTAAATGGCCAATCACTTGTGTGTGGATGTGTTTGGGGAGCGGGGTTTGTGCACATATAAACCAGTCTGCGAGCTGGGAACTCTCATCTTGTTCTGAGCTGAAATAAAGTATGAGAGCTGAAATCACTAGTAAGTCTCAGTACTTTTCAGATGGGGAGGGAGACAGAGAGAGAGAGAAGAGAGAGGAAAGAAGGGAGAAAGAAAGAGGTGGAAAGAAAGCAAATAGTGGAAGGAGGGAGGAAGGGAGGAGAGAGAAAGTGAGAGAGAGGTGGAAAGAAAGCAAATAAATGGGGAGGGAGGGAGATGTGGAACGAAAGCAACTTTAACTTTAAATGTGTTCTCCACCACCCCCCATGCCCCCACACCAGCCAGCTTGGCAAAGGGATTTAAAGAGACAGATGCCGTCTCCAAGCTGTCTGGCAGGGCCGTGGGGCAGGGGCTTGGATAACGCCTTTAAATGTGTTCTCCCAGTCCCCAACCCCCACCGCTGTGCCGTCTTGGAGAAGGGATTTAAAGAGACAAATAGCTTCTCCAACCCAAGCCAGCAGGGCAGTGTGGTAGGGCTTAGAGAACACATTTAACTTTAGATGTGGAAAAAGGGGGGGAGCCAGAGAGAGAGAAAATAGATGGGGGAGGGTGGGAGAGTGGGAAAGAAAGCAACTTTAACTGTATATGCATCTTCCAACCCTCCCATGCCCCCATGCCAGCTGGCTTTGATGAAGGAATTGAAAGAAACAAATGCCTTCTCCAAGCTGGCTGGTGGGGGGGTGCTTTGAGAACACATTTAAAGTTGCTTTCTTTCTCTGCTTCCCCCCCACACCCAGTGTTCCCTCTAAGCTGAGTTAGTGTGAGCTAGCTCACCATTTTTTAGCCTCCGGCTCACAGATTTTTGACTCAGCTCAGGAAAGATGGCTCCAGAGCAAACTAATGTAGGCAGTAGCTAAATTGGCCACTCACAACTTTAATGCCAGGAGCTCACAAGATAGAATTTTTGCTCACAGGACTCCACAGCGTAGAGGGAACATTGCCCACACCTCAAGCCTACCCAGGAAGGTGAACACTGGCTGGGGAAGGGGAGACCAACTGGGGGCTCCCGAGCCACAGTTTGGCTACCCCTGTACTAGAATTACTTTCCACAAACAGGCCAGTGTGTGGAATTGCATCATATGAGTGAAATTGCTGGATCCAAAGAATCACTGGGGAAGTAAAGTTGGCAAAGCAAGACTTTCTACCTCCCTCTCCTGCTGTAGGCCACTCATCCCCCTGCAATTCTACTCCTGGAGTCAAAGGATCATTAAGAACAACATGGGAGATAAAGTGGGAGTCTACAGTAGAAGAGGGAATCAATGCAAATCTCCCTCCTCTTCCCTGCCCATGGAAGTTCCATTCCATCAATGTAACTGTAGCTTTGGAGACATCCCAGTGAGAGTATTCATTAGTTTTGAGGGTACACTGCAAGAGACTTTGTGTTCTCTACATTACAAAAGTATATTAAGTACTTCAGTGTTTTAAGCCTTCTCAGCTGTAATCCTTATTTTGGTCAAAGCCTTCAGTTCTTAAGTTTCCCAAAGCATAGGCTTACTGTTCCGTAGTTCATTGCCCTAGGCTGGTGCGTAAACTGCTATGCTAATCTCTCAGTCAAGCTCTTCAAACATATTCTTGTTTTCTCTTCATTAAAAACAACCTTTCCCTTTCTTCTCCTTCTGTATAAAGCAATCATCTGTATTTCGTATTCGCTGCAAAAAAATTATCTTTCATTGCCTTTCATTGTCAACTTAGACGATTAAGATTTTCTTAAATCATCTTAAATGTTCATTTTTATAGAACATTCTAGAACTATCAGGGAAACTATCTGCTGTCCAGAAATTTCTGGAAAATAAATTGGAATTTCTCTGCCACCATGACTGTCTCTCATCTTTCAGTACAAAAGCTATCATTCCATGCTCATTGTTTAGTTCCATTTTCCCATTAAGTGTTTAACTATACTGCTGCCAATTTCAACAGCAATTCAGGGGGATACAATGCGTAATTCCAACTAGTTCACTAAATGACATGTAAACTTTATATAAGTCTTTTGGAATGAATGCTTGGTTTTAGTAAGAACAATATCCAACATACAGAATTTCAACAAGTCAGTTTCATTACCATTCAATTCCAACTAGAAATTCGTTTTTATATTAGTTTTTGCAAACTTGTTTCTAATGTAACAGTAACCAGGATTTAAACTATGTGAAACAAATTATAGTTTTTACATTTTAATTTTTTGAGATAGCTTTCCTTTATGGACAACAAGAATAAGAGAATGGGAATAAGCTGGAGGCATTTGTGGTATCAGAATTTCCTGAAAGTATAAAAACCAATGGGCAATAGATGGCACTGCAGGCCAACTACAGGTATCTACATGATGGTGCCCTTTGCAACTTACTCATGGAAGTCTGAACTTCCATGAGTAAGTTGCAAAGGGCTATAGCACCACCAGAAGACATATAGAGCTACTGTTTTGACAGAAGTCACAATTTTCAGTATGCCTTACTCTAAGGGATAACTGCTTCAGATCATTTACTTTTGCATAAAACTTATGGCACCTCATATGATATGTACTGGAATTTGGAACAGGAAAAGAGAATGTAGACATCTATGGTAGAAATGGTACACAACAAGGAATCTTTTTGGTAATACATAATGCACTAGCTGTGAATGTATTACCAAAAGGATTCCTTTCTTTTGGACTGTACCAATGCTCCAGGTTAATAAACCATTTTTTCTGGAAAAGTTTGATCTTCCTGCTTGCAAGAAAACTGCCTTGCAAGCTATGATAGAACAGGGGGGTTACCTATTTTTGCTTTGATTTGTATAAAATATTTTAACTATTCCATTGCTATTCTGCTCTGTAGCACAGACAAGGTACAGTTTTGTCATCCTGAAAACTCCACAACTACTTATACAAATTAAAAATAGCATCAGTATAGGAGAGTCTTCTACTGCTGACTTTTCAGTGTACTTGACTCTAGTAATGTACAGTTCTGTAAGTATTTGGGTGTTATATATAACTCTTGTGACAAACAGATTACTTATCTGCATTAGGCACAAGCAAAAACTGGACAATCTGCTTCAGCAATTACTTATGTCTGTTATGTCAAAGTTAAACAATATGTTCCTACCACAGTTCGTATTTGCAGAGCCAAAGTGATGCCTCAGTTACTTTATGAGATACTTCTCTGGCTAGGTTTTTTTTTTAAGCCCCCGGAGGGGATTTTTTATTAATTTTTTTATAACACTACAAACTACAACAGAAAATGTGAGTGGGAACTACATTTATAGGATAAAGAAAGATACCCACTACTGACTAAAAACCCAAGAGAGGAGATCATCCCACCCGTTTAACCATACATTTAGTCTTAATCCCGTTAATCTTAGTATCAACTGAGTCAAGTTTAACATTATCTTTTTCAAATCTTAAGTTTAACTGTCATATAGAAACACCCCAAAGCATCTCACTTCAACATTTTTTAAAGGCACAATTCAGAGTCCTTCAGCCTTTACTTCTCCTTGCCTAGTCTCTTCCGAAGCTTATAAGGACTTTTAGGGGCTGCCACCCCTTTCTCTGATATAGAGTCCTCCCCGGAGGATTCCGAGTCCAGCTCACCATTGGACTTACTGTCCTCCCCTTTTTCCCCTACCTTCCCTGGCCCTCCCGTGCTTTCTTCACAGAGTCAATCTTTTCTTTTTTATCCTTGATTTTGAAGGTTGAGCTTCTGGAGTTAACCATCTATATCCAATTGCATTTGTCTGTAGAAAAAGAATTAATTCTTTATATTTCTTTCTCCTTTGTCTTATTTCAAATGGAATGTCTTTTAACATTCTGATGGTATTCTCTCCCACTTTCAGGGGTGCTCCAGATACTGCTTTCAGGATTGTATCCCTCACATGCCTCTTCGAGAATCTTACCACAATTTCCCCAGGCAGATTGTTTTTCTTTATATATCCTGAATATGACCTATAGGCCACATCCATTTCGTTTAACAAGAGTTCCACCTTCATATTTGTCACTGGGACCAATACTTCACTCATTAGTTCCTTAAGAGTCTCTCCCTTTGTCTCTGGCAAGCCCTGGAAGCAAAGGATCATATTAGCCTTTTCCATTTGTAATTGTAGCAGTTGCTCTTCTGTAGAGACTTGCTTCTTTTCCAGCTTTTGAACTTTCTTTTTCACCTTTTGTGCAGTGGCGTCCACTTCTTTCACCTTTTCAGCCGTTTCATTCATCATTTTAAGTGTCTCGGTTATCTGTGTCTGCTGTGTGGTGATGCACTGAGTCATTTTCGACATCTAATCCTTGAGGTTACTCATTTGGTCCAGTAGAGGGCGCATGGATTCTGCCAAAGTCTTTGCCAACTCGTTAGCTCCTTCCGGTTTAGGGCTCTCCGTTAGTTTCAATTTTGAAAGTTTCTCTTTCTCCGTCCTCTTCCCCACCATCTTTCTCAGTTGTTTACTTCGGAAAATATTTTGAAAGTCTCTGAATATGCACTCAAACGCCTGAACTCGCCTTGGTAAGTATTTCTTAACAGTTATGCATGCCTTCTCTTCCGCTCCCCACCCCTCGATTCACTCACAAGTTCATGCGGTTAGGAGGTATCCCTCCCCCGCCCACTTCACTTTCCGTTTTTCAACATGGGGTAAGGAGCTTTCTTTTTCTCTTTAACCGTCGTTTCGCTCAGTCAGATTCCCGTTCATATCTGATCTTCCGAGCCTGCTTTACTTCATTTCATCTGCTCGATCTCCTACACTTGCCCCGGTCAGCGTCACTAGGTCCCATTCGGGCACTGCGCAGGAAGGACCATTGGGATGGAGGAGCACCTCAATTCACCCACAATGCGTAGGCGAAGAGGCGACTCTTCATAAGTCCCCTGGCTAGGAGCCTTCCGCCAGGCTCCCTGGGGGGGGGTAATGGGCTAGCGCTCCCCCTCCTTCCCGTCGTGCACAGACCACATCCCCGGGAGGTCCGGGAGATGCATCTGTCTAGCGTGCTGCCATCAACCAGAAACCCTCTGGCTAGATGTTTGTAATCTAAACATAGGGTTGGGTTAAACCAGATCTTCTGATGGTAATGAAGGAGGGATTCCCTTTGACCATGGTACTTCAGTGTTCAAACACCATGTGGGCTCAAGGGTAAATTAAGTAGGGGAAATTATTGAGATGGGGTGGGGAAAAGCTGGCTGGATCAAACCCATAGAGGCTCAGTTGCTCACAGTGCAAATACTGTAAGTTACTTGTTTTATGATTGTATTGCATTTTGAAAGTGCTCAGTTGACTGTTTTAGTAAAAATAATGGAATAGTAAAGCATTCCTCTCCAGTATCCATCTTACAGAAATATTGCTGTAATGGCCCAAAAGAGTTACTTTCATCCTTAAATGGTCTATATGAACAATGCAATCTTACTTATATGACTGTCTGCATTGTTAAGTACTTACTTACATCCCACTACTGAGAACAGACACACCAGTAAGCATTGCAAATGTTTTATTAACAGAAGGTTGTTAACAGTGGGCCCTAAGCAATGCTCCCTCTACGCTGTGGAGTCTTGTGAGCAAAAATTGTACTTTATGAGCAACTGGCATTAAAGTTGTGAGTGACCAATTTGGCTACTGCATAAATTAGTTTGCTCTGGAGCCATCCTTCCTGAGCTAAGACAAAAATGTGTGCCCCAGAGGCTAAAAAACTGTGAGCTAGCTCACACTAATTCAGCTTAGAGGGCTGGCTGGCCCTAAGAGTCAGCAATGTTGACAGTTCCCAAATAGTAAACCATATATTTAATTCTGCCTGCACGGTGTGTACATTTTTAGTGTCCTTATGCCTTTTAAAAGTGCTCTGTCCAGCCCTGACCTGGATAGCCCAGGCAAGCCCAATCTCATCAGATCTTGGAAACTAAGCAGGGCCAACGCTGGCAAGTGCTTGGATGGGAGAACTCCAAAGAATACAAGGGTTGGGAGGCGAGAGGCAGGCTATCAAGCCACTTCTCTGAATGTCCTCCATGCCCCAGTAGGAGTTGCCAGAGGTTGCCGTGACTTCCAGGCATGAGCACACACAAAATGCAAAAATATCCCTCCCAAAAGTACTCTATCCAAAATCTCCAGCATTGTATATGCAGTGAAGTAGAAACATGTTTACTGTTTATCATTTTGTTTTTGACACAGCGGTTCCCATGGATGAGTGCCCCCATTCAAGTGGGATTAGTTGGATTTTGGTGAGTAAAAAAATTCAAAGCTTGTTTGAGTATTTCCCCCCACACACACACACAGTATTTACTTTTAACACTTCATGACAGACTCTAAAACTTTGAACTAGTGAGACTGTCCAAGTCTCATTAAACGTAGGGCAAATGACACTGAGCAAGTGAAGTAATAACATTTTCTGAACCAGCTACTGGGAGCAAGGCAAAACAAAAAAGCAACAAAAAATCAGGCCTCAAGGATAAGAATAAATTGCATATAGTTGATAAAGTGGCCCTTGTTTGATCCAAACTGTTGTCCGTCTCGTTATTCCGGCTGTGGGGGCAAAGGCCGTGTAGGTCTGCAGCATGCTTAGCTGGAAAGGCCATGTTAGGAGAGAGAGACTGGAGTGAAACAAAAAGCCTTGAGAAATGCCTTTCTAACCCCAACCCTCCTAACACTGGCAATGAGCAAAAGGGTTATGGTGTTGCCCTTATTGGATGGTGAAGGGATATATGGTTGCTTCCCACAAAGCCCAGGCAACCCTGTTGATCCACCCCAAAGGAGACTTGCCTTATAATTTAAGAACAACTGCTGCAAGTAACTTAAGTTATTGTCTGTCTTTTCCAGTTTGGTGTTTGCAACACCTTTATGCTGTGCGTTATTTCCTCAAAAAAGGTACTGCATGTTTTTCATATTATTGTTTCTGTTAATGTTTTGTGCCGGTCAAGGACCATTCTAATTTTGCTGTTATTGTTTCTATGGCAAGAGTGATAGATGTGCAAAGTAATCCACATAAATAGATGAAAACATGTGCCCTGCATTTAAAATCTCAGTTCAGCCAGGAGTCACCCATCTACACCTAAAAAAGATCCAAGTCATAAGCTTGAGGAAGTAGTTGGTGATTAGCAAGCTGGGCATCTGGAGGGTCTGGTAACAGCCTTCCTCAGGCACCTATTTTTCTCTCTTCCACTACTTCTGTCCCTCCTCTGTAACTTCCCTGGAAGGGTGAGACCAGCAATGTATTTCTTCCTACCCCACTACCAATTCACTGCTTCTCTTTATCTGCCTTCCTTTTATGTCACTCAGACTGTGCCTCTGTCATTTTCCCTCCCTCCTCATTTTGTTTTCCTTCAGCCTTACCTGTGAGGTTTATTCTTTTTTTTTCTGGATATGAACAGAGGGACAGTCCACAATTTGGAAATCCCTCTTCCTTGGAACACTAGAAGCAAAAAGTTGGGAAATGACTGTGAAAGTGGGGATTCTGTGCTCCCAGTTTGTCCTTGCCTAGGCTAGGAAGCAGATAAGCTTTTCTCTTAGCCCTGTTTTGTGTTGGCCTTGAATGCCTTTTCTCCATGGTAACTTTTCTTCTCCTTTCCTTCTGCTTATGAGTGAAGGAGTATGTGCATTTCTGTTCCAGGAAGTTTTCCCACCACTTGAGACAACAGCATGTTCTCTCTTAATAGAAGATGTTCCTTTGCTGGAGAGGTGATCAGGGTGATCTACTGATGGTCTGCTTGGTCTTCTGTTTCAAGGATATCCTTCTGCTGATATCCCCCCCACCTCAAAAAGGAAGATCTACAATGCAGACCTAAAGGCCATTACACCCTTGTAAGCCCTTTGACTTCAATAGACTTGGAAAGGTGTGACTCTGGTTAGGAATACACCCTGCTTTCTGACTAATCAGTCTCTGCAGAGGGAATTCCATCACACCCTTTGCAACTGCATCTCTCATTCTTCTCACTACCATTCCATAGTTTTCTGTGTTCTAGTCAAAGTTTTCCTAGTTTGTTCTTCCAGACTGAGTAGGAAGCCCCTTCCCACAGGTTAGGTTTTTCTTCACTTTCCTACCCCAAGGAAAGAGACTTTCTGCTTCCAGAATGTCCCCCTGCTCATACCCAAAACACAGAGATTAATCAGGTAAGTAAGGTGAACATTGCTCTCTTTGTCCCTTTTTCCTCAGCTGGCCACCAAAAAAACCAAGCCTACTGAGTGTTCTCCCACTTCAGATCCAGTAAATACTTTAAAGTTTATAAGTAATAGAAGCTGAGAAAAAAATATTTACTTGCAAAATAAAACCAAGATGCCTTATAATTGATATTAGTGAAAGTAATGGAATGAAGTATTTAAAAAAACCAAAGTGGAGACTGAGCATGAAAACCAGGAAGAAGAACTTTGTTCCCTATTGCAGCTCACTCTTCAGCAGATGCTGCCAAAGCAACTTGCTTGGAAAGGCAGTGAATCTGGTTCCAGAAGAGGGCTGAGAATCCCTTATCTGTCAAAGACAAGCCCTGTTCAGTTGTTGTTCGTGTTCACCAATACAGAGTACATGCATGTAAACTTGCTGCAGATATTCAGGGGTGGTGAGGCCAGTGGGCACTGGGCACAAACCCATTCCATTTTGTGCACATAGAGTGCATGAACTGAGCTGGGCTACAGCCTGCCAGAATAGGTAACAGTATGAGAAATGACCTGAGTAACAGAGATGTTTCAAACCAAGTATGATCCCTGTCTGTTGGCAAGCATAGACATTTCATTTCAGGGAATGATTTAAAAAATCATGGAAGCAGAAGTCCCCTGCTTCTTTTCTGATAGCACTTTGACTTGTATTGAACTCGAAAACAATGTAACTCAACATTTGCCCTCTTGGCTTAGCTGTAATAGCAAACGCAGTTCCACACTATGCAGAAATGGATCAGCATTCATCACACCTAGGTGGGTATTCTGTAGTACTGATATATTAACAGTCCTAAATGTTGCACTTGCTAGTTTTAACTGCATGTCTCCATGCATACTAAATTCATTCTATTCATTCTTAATAGTAAAACTTAAAATGTCAACAATCAGTTTAAAGGTCTCCCAGTCATTCATGACTCACTATCTTAGTCTCAGTTTACAAGTGAAAGCTTAACAATTCATATAAAGTACATTTTCCTGGCTGGCATATTAACGCCCTACACCAGACAAGCAAAGCACTACTTGAAAAATGGCTCGTTTTGTGGTTCATAATGTTGCACAGAAGCTAACTATTTGTACTTGATAAATCCTTTTCGTCGTAGTAGTAGTAAAATTTATTGTGTAGCCAATGGCCATTACAATTTAAAATTTAAATTAATCCCTTTTGTACTGTGTTTATTATTTAATAGATTCAACTCTTTTAAAAATAATCATATAACTTTACCACTAATTAGACTGCATAATAATAAATAATAATATGCAATGTCTTTATTTTCTTTTGTTCAGTTCCATGTCTGTAACTCGTCTGGAATCAGAATTACAAGCTAAGATCCAGGAGCTCAACCCTGAATTGGACCGTCTGTATTTTAACAAAGGATTATAATTTGTAGCAAACTGTCCCTCAGTGACAGCTAGGTGAACTTATTTTTTGAATTGTGTGACAACTTTGAAGACAGTCCTGATGTGTCCTTTCAGTTTTATCCAATTTCGAACACTGAGGTTATTTGATAACTGCTAGAAGATTTTTATAGTTATGATCTCAAATCATACTTGTCTTTACCAGTTTACTGCATATACTTCAATTTATTTTTGGCTGCAAATATTCAAAAAACATTTGCATCAGTTCTCATGTAGCCAAAGATTAAATACCTTTAGAAAACATCACAGGCAGAGTTGGTCAAATCTGCATTTGTCTTTCCCACTGGTGTCCCAACCTTCTGACTCTGTCTTCAAAAAAGCTATCAAAATTTGGTTTCATTTTCACACCTCAACAGTGCTAGCATACTTTTGCACGTCCACATATGTTTATCGCCTTCTCATGGCGGCTCCACTGTCATTGCGCCTCCCCACTGCTTTAAAAGAATCTTCTCCAAACAACGATCAAACAAGCATAGAGAAAGCAGCACGAAACTGATTTAAAAATGCAAGTGCAGATTCGACCAAAATCAGGCTATCTTGTTTTAGACTATCTTCCTGTTTTAAGTTTTTGCTACTGTTTTGCATCTACAGTTCAGATTGTGATTTCCCATCTCATTGCTTTCTGCTCAGCATGCCTGAGTTCATAAATTGCTTTATCACTCTTTTGATTTAACTGCTGCACTGGTAGAGTAGAATGGAAGAACTGACTCATGCAGCATGGCACAGAGAAGAGCCAGCGTGGTGTAGTGGTGAAGAGCAGCGGATTCTAATCTGGAGAACTGGGTTTGATTCCCCACTCCTCCACATTACGCCTGCTGGGTGACTTTCGGCCAGTCAGAGTTCTCCCAGAACTCTCTGCCCCACCTACCTCACAAAATGTCTGTTGTGGGGAGAGGAAGGGAAGCAGATTGTAAGCCACTTTGAGACTCCTTAGGGTAGAGAAAAGCTCAGTATAAAAACCCACTCTTCTTCTTCTGCATTCCAGTATATCATTTAAACTGAGTCCTCAGCCACTATACATGCAGTGTTAGCATACCAGAGATCCAGTAGTGTCGCATTTAAATTGGGACTGATTTAAGTAGTTCAGGGGAGATGCAGGGATTAAAGTGGTCCAGGTGTGAATGGAAAATATGGAGTAAGGAAAGAGGTCTCTGAGGCGAACTCACACAACAGCTTCATATTATTGTTTGAAAGCTGTTTGTTTTTTAAAAAATTGTAATAATTGGTCAGCCCTCTTAGATCATACAGTATCTAAAAACTGAACAACTAAGAAGTATGGGATGGATCCAAAGGTTCCCTTCCACTGATAGAAGAAACTTTCAAAGAGGAAGTCCTCCTATGCATAGATCCTATGCACATAGATCCTATGTTCATAATTCTAATTAAGAGCCTATCCAAGTATTAAGCTAATTGACTGGTGCCAGCCTTGGGACTGGGACTGTACCATGACCTGAGTTATGCAGCAGATGTGATAAGTGCATTTTGCCGTGTTCAGCAGTGGATTTGCTTTCAGTCATGGTGCTTAACATCCTGTACCGATGGGCAGGATCCTAAAGGAATTTTCTAATGGCTTCCTGTCTAGTTTTGGCAGTAGCCACATTCTGCAAAACTCCAGCTGGATTTATGCACTTCATTACTTAGTTTCAGTTGCCTTATTTATGGTTTTTTTCTGGAAATGGCATCATTTTTATTGTTATGATTATTGGCCTTGTTTTTTCATATCTTTCGGTCATCAAACCATGTGAAAATGTCAAGACACTCTTAAATTCAGTCCCATGGAAACACTAAACTACTAAGTGGAATTATAGAACTGCCCAGTATTTCCAAGAGTGGTATATTGTCACAGCCTTTTTAATTTTTGCCATTTGTTGGTCAACAGTTTTGTTCCATAAGTAACATAGGCAAGAAGCACTTTTAATCAATTGCTTACTGCTTTAAGATGCCTTAGTGTGTGTTGTAATCCTTATTAATACAATGCTCCTATAAAGTAGGTCACTATTATTTCCTCTTACCCAGATGAAGAAATCGGCCCGAGAAATAGTGACTTGTAAAAATATATATCCATTGAGTCCATGCCTAAATTTGGATTTGAACCCCAGCCTTCTCTCTGCTGAAACAAGCTGCCTCACTACTGCACACCTTGTTAGAGAATTAGTCCCATCAGCATTCTGCTGTAATTTCAGAGTGTGTGTGACCTTCATGCCATGGGAGTCTATCATTAATGTACAGCATCCCAAATGTAATGTACTGGTACAAATAGATCTAGATCTGTACTCAGTGAAGTTGTTACTCAACAGAGAACCCAGCCCTTGTACATGTTCAAAATAGTATGCATAATTGGTGAGTGTCATAGTACCAATACAGTATTTACTTTATAAAATAGCTAATGTCTAGATGTGCTAAGCACAGTGTAGAGGTCTACGTTTTCTGTTATTGTTGTATCAGAGTGAGATGTTCCATAAAACAGAGACTTATTTAGGAGCAGAACTTGATATTTTAACAGAAGAAGGAAAATCAGATCTTATGCTTGAGGCTATATCCTATAAAATATTTGATTTGAAAAACACCCACATAGTGCAATTTGTTGAGCAATTCAGTGGTTTACAAACTGTGTTCCAAGAAGTCATGAGGTTGTGTGGAACCTCACTGCTAGTTCCTTGGTGAGGAGACCAATAAAATCAGATGCTTTCCCGAAAACAGCTTGTCAACTACTACCAGTCTTCCTTTCACTGTATATCCAGAGGAGAGTGTTAGATATGTAAGATTCCATTCATGGTAGGGCATTGGTGAGGACTAGCAAGCCTAGCCAAGGTCTTAAATAAAGCGAGTGTACAGAAAATGCCCCAGAAATTTGTATATTAACATGGATTTCCTTGTCTGACAAACTGATATAAAGAGAAGCAATACAGAAACTCAGAAGCCACTGAAGTAGGGTTGCCAAGTTGAAATTTCTCTGTAGCGGGAGGACTCCCGCCCCACGGCTGGAGCACACACGCACGTGACCCGGACGTGACGTGACGATGCCGGGCACGCTGGAGGCGGGGCCACGACCATCCGAGGGAAAACCATAGAGTTTTCCCTCAGATGACCATGGCCCCGCCCCCAGCATGCCCAGTGTGGTCACGTCACTTCCGGGTGACGCGCACGTCGGGGTGGGGTTCCCCCCGGGGCCCGATCTGCCGGCGGCGGGGAATGGGCCTCTGGGGTGGGGGTTTCCCTGCCCCCGGGGGGACTTGGGAAGCCTACACTGAAGGAAGCAACTTTGGGGTATTAACCTTGGGGTTGTGTTAAAGCCTTTCCTATAGTGCTTATTCCAATATTGTCAAACCTCATGCTACTTTCTTAGACTACATCTAAAGCATCACACTATCACTATCACAACACCTGCTTTGGCAGTAGTGGGAGGAAATGATCATGTGATGGATCATTTTCCTTTAAACAGGAGACAGATTGCTCCTGTAGACAGTGTGCTACTCATGTACCCATCTGCAATGCAGGTGGGGGTAAGGGGCAATTTTGCAGTACGATCAAAGGATCATGTAGACTGGATGTGCCTTGGCCCTGCAGATTTGTGCTGGTGCACAGAATAGCCTTTTGAAACTTTCAGCAACCTGATCATAACATGTCTACTTTTAAGTAAATCCCACTGAATCTGATAGTCCTTTACTCTTAGTAAAGGAGCCTAGGATTTTATTTTACAGTATAATCCTAAACAGAGTTACACCCATCTAAGTCCATTAAAGTCAGGGGTGTTAGAAGAATATAACTGTACTTAGGACTGCACTGTTAGTTTCCATGGTGAATTTCAACAAAGTTATGGCAATAAACATTTCTGAATGAGAAAAAACATATTAAAATTATTGCATTCCATTTTTGCTTTCTATATGAATGAATGATAAGTAATCATATATTTCACCTGCAGAGACTACAGGAAGGAATTTAATAACTTCTATCTCCTTTTTAAAGGTCTTGGTATCAGTGTTCCCTCTAAGCTGAGTTTGTGTGAGCTAGCTCACAGTTTTTTAACCTCTGGCTCACACATTTTTGTCTTAGCTCAGGAAGGAGGGCTCCAGAGCAAACTAATTTATGCAGCAGCCAAATCACTTGCTCACAACTTTAATGCCAGGAGCTCACAAAGTAGAATTTTTGCTCACAAGACTCCACAGCTTAGGGGGAACATTACTTGGTATGTGTTGTTTTTTAAAAAAACTGCATGTTTTCCAGTAGCTGATTTTTTTTTCTAGTGATGTAAATCAGATCCATTTTATGTGACCTCAGCTTTTTTAAATTATATTTTGAAAAAAATATGTATTTGCAAGTAGTGTGCTTGAGATAATATGACCTAGAGCAAAAACAAATATTAATAGTTTTACCAGAAATACAAGAAGATTCTTTGACCCATGTATAAACTGGAGCATAAACAAGTACATTGTGAATGGTATTTTTTAAATATTGGTCTCTTAATGCTTTTCTACAGGATTGATAATTTTCTTGGTATTATTAACTAGAACAAAATAATATTAACATCAGTAAATTTATACTGATATGATAGAAATAGAATATTTTTTAAAAAAATATTTCTGATAAAAGTGCAATAAGTTCGTACAATGGAATGGTTATTAATATTTCCAGTTTGGGAAAAACATGATTCTAGGTTATCCTTGTGACTTAAGTACATTTTAAATGTAAGTATTAGCACACTGTCTTGCCAGTGTTGGTGGCATTTAATGTACAATTTAAACTGAATGAAACATTAAAATCAGTGACTGAAATGGATGTCATGTCGTCTGTGTGAAGCAGACTTCAGGGGGATCTGTATGCCCACTCATAATTATATTGTTGTAACTTTATGGACTATACTGTGTACAGGCCTTTTCTCATTAGAAAGTTGGCTGGATTTTACCTGTCATATCTACACATGTAAGGGGGACAGTTTTCATGAATTCCGGTGTCCCACAACAGATCTCCAGCTTTCTCCTCATGTTGTTCTTGGCGTCCTCACCCCCTAAGAGCAGTATTTCAAGGAGCATTTTGGGCTATAGGGGGAGGCCAAGAAATCACACTCCAGTCTACAGATGAGAATTCATTGTCAGCTGAGATTTTTGGTGGAATCCAAGCCACTATGTATACAGAATATCCAAATACAGAATACATGCATAGTGCACAGGAAATGAACAGCACACTGCATAGTTTTCCCCTTTAAATGGATGAGTGAAAAAGTCTCTCCCTCTGTTTGTTTGTGTGTGTTTTAAAAAACGGAAATGATGCTATTGATGCATGCTGCTCCCTTCATATATGATATGACACAGATTTACAAATACACATAGATAATGGGTGGATACATTCCCTCCCCCCTAATTTGAGATGGGGATTAATGTAGACTTTAGTTTCCTGACTCTGGCCCAATGCCCTAGCTTCCTTTTATAATGTAACTAGGAAATAAGGCCCATTGCAGAAAGAAATGCACTAGAAATTTACTCTAGAAAAAGTAAGGCCATACTGAGGTTCGTAGAGGCCCCACACAGCGATCCGCCTGGACGCCCGGGCTCTCACCCGCTCGTGTGATGTCGTCTCTCTGCCAGGGTGGCCCCATTGTCCTGTGGCCCGGCCGCCTCCATCCCTGCAGCCTCCCACATCAGCACCAGCGCTGCGCCATCCACCCCAGCAGGAGGCGCGTCACCGCTGCCCCCTCCTCTCCCCCCACCTCTCCCCCACCTCCCTTTCTTCCCCATGACCAGTGCTTGCATGAAGCTGCAGAGCTGGCTCCAGAGTGGGTGGCATGGTGGGCGGCCGCCCCCTGTCCTCCACCTGGGCAGTTCGCGCCCTGCTCTGACTGGCCGCACAGGTTTTCTGCAGTCCTCCTCCCCCACCCCGCCTCTCAGCCATTGTAAAGAGCATGAGGCGGGCAATGGAGGTGGTGTGTGAAGTGGAGCCAGGTCGAGTGGCCATCGCTGGGGAGGAGAGGTGAGCTGCCGGGGTGGCAGGAGAGGACCGAAGCGGGGGCTCCCCTCCCCACTCCCGACGCTGCATGTGAGCCAGAGGGAAGGAGGCCCTGGGCATCCCCAGCCCCACGGAGAGTCCCTTCTGCCCCTTCCATCGGCTCCGAGCACACTGAGTGTAAGACGCCGGACTCCGCCTCTGTGGACGGGTGGGTGGGACTCCAGCCACGCAACCATTGGCACACTGTCTGACTGACAGGTCAGGGAGCCAAAGTCTGCTGGAGCATGGGCAAGGACACGAAAACTCTTTTATATATAAGGGGAGAAGATATTCCACTGAACTTCATGAACACATGCTTCTTATGCCAAATAAAGTTTCTGTGAGCCCAGGATGTAAAATAGCACTGTACCAGGTAAATTAAGGGAGAGCTTCATCATGTCAAAAACTCAATTAAAATTCTCTTTTCAGGGAGTGAGAAGAAATTAATTATTTGTGCTCATAATTTGGGAGGAAAATGAATGTTACCTGTGGAAAGAGAAGAAATTAAGGAGAGGAAGAGGTGGAGTAATGTTTTCAAGGATGACATTTTGAGAGAGAAAGAGCATTCAGAGAAGGATAGATTATCCCCAAGGCACTCCCTACTAAATTGCCATTGTGGCTCTCCCTTGCTGGGGAAGGATATTCAAGTTTCCCTGAAACCTGCCTGTGTAATTTCCCCCTTGGGAATAAACTGCAGATACAACACACTTATTCAGGAATTATGGGCGCTTATTTTGTGGGGTGACTTAATGACCCAAATTGACTTTTATGCACCTAAAATTAATCTCCAGTTTTGCTAATATTAGGTCTTTCAAACTGCTGTTTTACTTCTGCTGTCTTCCTTTCAAGGGATATCAGTGTATGAACACTGAATACTGATCTGAATTACAAATTTATTTATTTTATTTATTTATTTTTTATATTTATATCCCACCCTCCCCGATCTATATTTCTCCAAAGGGAGAACAGCTGTTGCTTACTTCTTTACCAAATATCTCTTGATGCAATCTTTTTGGCACCTAACACTGCCTAACCTAATAGAGTTTGTATAATACTGCCTGTATCCTATTTTAAAGCTATTACAAACTATGAACGGTGAGTTTCTCCATATCCTGAAATATCATTCTTTTTCTCTCTCCTCCTCTCCTTTTTCCAAACTGAACATCTAGTCTGAAGAGGTATGCTACCTTTTGACACCTTAATTGGTCCTAATAAAAGGTATACCAATATAGCTGTTTTAGATCTTTTTCCCCAAATGGGGTCAGCATGACTACCTGCCCTTTTTGTTCAGAAAGGACACTAGATGGCAGCATCCTCCAAAGCACTAACCTCTCTAAAGAATCTACCATTGTGCTGTTCTCCTCAATTTCCTGTTTAGCAGGAGACTTAGCCCATGCATTGTATCCCCCCCCCCCGTACATTTCTGATATCTTTGGATGGGCAATTCACAGGCTCACAAAGTTTGGGATCCAGAGTCTATGATGGAGAAGCAAGCACATGCTTTCCAAATAATAACAGTAATGAGTATATTACACCTGCCATTTTAGACCTGTCTCGTATGCTCTTTTTGCATAATCTCCATTTGGTCTTCAGGTACCACAAAAGAGCATAGAGCCCTCCCCTGGTGATGCCTTATAGAACTGGCAGGTGTACTATTGCCTTTAGTAATCATGAGTAGTAGCCCCTGATGGACCTGTCCTCCATGAATTTATCTAATCCTTTTTTAAAAGCCATCTTTGCTAGTGAATTCTATAATCACAATAATTCATTGAGGGATGAAGTTCTGTTGTCTGGCCTGAATTAATTGCCCAGCAATGTCACTGAGTGCCCAGCATTCTAGCTTTGTATCAAATGTAGGTGGAAGGGTGGCTTGTAAGTGCCCACTTCATGCACATTTGATCCCCATCCAGGTGAATGTCCGGACTGTCCAAAGACATGCAAGTATGTATGTGCCATAATTATTGGTGACATAATTAAACTACAGGAGAAACTACTGCTACTTTCTTCTCTTTTAATATTATGAATTACGTTTTTATTTTAAAGTGTTTAAGGCTGCAATTCAGGGCAAAGGTAATTGTAATTGCTCTCAACACATCATTGTGGCCATTTTATTATACAGTGTCAAAAAAGAGCCTTTAAATTACTTTAAATTAAATTTAAATTACTATCACTTAAGCCACTACAACATCATGCTTTTTCAAAGCACAGCAAATTGTTTGCTTACTATCACTGGTGCTCCCTAAGATACTGCTTAACTGGGGTTAATTTTCAAATGAATTCTTTGTAATGGAAATGGTCTAAACAAAGGCAAACACTGAGACAACATGGAATTTACTGAGTTGACCAAAGTGCCTCAGGATAAGCTTGGTTCTACCCTAAAGCAGGGGCAATTGTTTGGTAAAATGGCCAGCATTAACCTCTCTCTATCACCGACAAGGGAGGCAGATAAAAAGTCCATTCAGGGAACGGCAACATTGTATTCTGCCATATAATCTGTGAAAAATCAGTTTCCTATGAAGATGAAGAAAAGATGCAGATTCCGGTATAGTCTGCTTTTGAGAGTCCCTATGCCTGAGCAGCACAGACCTGGATGCCTCAGGATGGCCCAACCTCATCAGACTTCAGAAACTAAGCAGGGTCAGCCCTGGTTAGTACTTGGATGGGAGCCCACCGCAGGAGTCACAGGTAGCTATGCAGAGAAAGACAGTGGCAAATCTGGAAAACCCTACAGGGTTGGAATAAGTTGTCTGCAATACCAATAGCCCACGGAAGGCTCTACTAGAAATTACAGCTATCATGACAGTTGAATCATCAGTGATACCTATGAAATTTTGATACGTCACCAGAGGAAATGGTGTTGAGAGACAGTACATGTCACACATCTTTGTTCAGAAGAAGATTTATCATCGAAACGGCATGACATTCCGGAGACCACCGTCTACATTTACCATTATAACTGTTCACTTTTTAATATTGTATAATTTTGATTCTTAAAGAAATATTGTTTAGCATCACATTGTCACAGGTTTTTTTGGGTTTTGATTGCCCTAAGACTGCCAATCAACCTGAAATTACAGCTTTCCACCACCATGCCAGAGGAAATCTGTCCAATTCTGTGTACTCATGCTGCTTAGTTTGCTAAATACATACAAGTGTGAGACTAAGGCCATTTGCATGCTGCACTTCTGGCCCCTTAAAGAATAAAGGTTTGAGTGGGGGAATGATTTAACAGTGTGGTACAGAATGTGTAATCTGAAAAATGCCCTCTTATCTCCCTGCTCTAGTGCAAGGACCTTTAAGCCTGGAAGAAGGGGAGGGGGAGGAGATTGGATTTATACCTAATTTATACCTGATTTATTCATTTGGAGTCTCAAAGCAGTTTACAATCTCCTTTCCCTTCCCCTCCCCACAACAGACACCCTGTGAGGTAGGTGGGACTGAGAGAGCTATTTCGAGAACTGCTCTTTCACGAACAGCTCTGACAGAACTGTGGCTTGCCCAAGGTCATCCAGCAGCTGCATGTGGAGGAGTGGGGAATCAAACACCCCTAATGCAGCCAATCCTCCAAGAACTTACAGAGCTCTTCTTACAGGGGCTACTGTAAGCTCTTGGAGGACTGGCTACATTAGGGGTGTGTCGCCTAATATGCAAAGGAATTCCTGCTACAAAAAGAGCCCTGAGACAAAAATCCTTACATGGCCCCAGGAACTTTGTAGCAATAGAACAAAAAGGGTTTGGGTCACCCACCTCTGAGACTCTAGTGACACATCCTAATGGCCAGGGATTCCCATGCAAATTTATTGTAGATGCAAGCTTCAACAATCAAAATCTGCCATTGCCACAGTGGCAGGCAACATGACACTGCTTGTTATTAATTGCCTATAAACAGCCATTCATTCCTTGTACCTGCACAGACTAGTCAGGTAAGCAGAAATTATATATATTTTCCCCCAGAGATAATTTCCCCCAGAGATCTTGAATCATAATTTTGATTTTCTTTCCTTTATCATTTATCAAATAATTTCCTTTATCATTTTCAAGATGATAATATACAGGAATTATTTCCTCCAAAGAGCAAACAATTTAATGGAATAGTATTACAGAAGCATTTTCAGCACAGCCATTCACATAAACCTTTGTTTGATGATGCCCAGGTGGAGGAATAACTTATTTGACTGAATGCGTGTAATCCAGCCATTCTGCAATTACATTAGTTAATTCAATAAAGATACTATCCTGAATCAATACTTTAAAGAAATTGAGAAAGCCAGAGCAATAAGTATGTTCTTTAGCCATGTAAACTAATCTGTAATTTAATAAAGGATAAGTCGTCATTTTGTTAAGATGACACCAAAAGTTTATCAAGTCCAAGATCACTTTCCCACTCATAGTCTAGCTACTTCCAGGAAGTCCATAGGCAAGGCATGAAGGCAACAGTTCACTTTTGCAGTTTCTTCCTACCAGCTGCTGTTTAACCTGTGAAGCAAGAACTTCCATTAGCTATTGTGACTAATAACCATTGATCCAACCATACTCCCATGAATTTGTTTTTTAAAGCCATCTAAATTGGTTGCAATTAATAAAACTTCTGGTAACAATTTCCATAAACAATGCATTGTGTTAAGTACTTTTATCTGTCCAGAGTCTATGATCAATTGATCTCATTGTATTTTCCCAAATTCTAGATTAATAGAGAGTGGGGAAATGTGTATAGTTTTATGAACTTCTACCAAATAATGTTATCCCTCACTCAAGTCACCTTTTTTCCTAAACTACAGAGCCAAAAATGCTTTAGCCTTTCCCAGCCCCTTGATCATATGGGTTGCCTGTATATACACTTTTCCCAGCTCTATATATTTTTTGAGTTGAGGGAACCAGAATTGTATGTAGTATTCCCAATGTGGCCACATCCTAATCAATATAGAGGCTTTACAATACTGGCCCTTTACTTGTCAACTTTCCCTGACAATGCCTAGAACAGACTTTCTTTTTTTTGACACTTTTGATTTGGCCTCCGTCAAGTTAAACATGATGAACGCAAGATCCTTCTCTGGATTAGTCATTGCCTCTTCAGATTATATATGTAAATTTTGGATTTTATCTCAATATCCATCACAACATTTATTTACAATAAGCATTATTTGCCTTTAACTTCTTATTCCACATTATTTATCAGCAAGCTAATAGAACAGGTACCCAAAGACTCCAGATTATACGTAGTCTTTTAATTAGGATATGTAGTCCTTTACTTAGGTCCCATGACTTCTAAACTGGAGCCTTTGGAGGAGGTATTTCTTGTGTAGTGTTTTCTCATTTCCTCTTTCTCTTCCTTGAGCCCTGAAGCCACTCCCCCACCCTGCCTCATCTCCTTCCCATCCACCTTTATTTATCTCCTCACTATCTTCAGTTTCCTGCACTTCCCTACCCCTGCACCCTCGACCCAGGGAAAACTATGGTCCATTTGTGTGGTGCCAGTTACTAGGGCCAGCCCAGTTGCACAGTGAGGAACCTTCAAAGACTTGTGAGGGGCACCCCATGTTCTCCTGTCTCACTTTTCCCACAACACTATTTCCTCTTTCCCTCTACCTCGCAACCTGCTTCCTCTCCTCTCCTTCCTACCCACCAACCAACCTAACTTTTACCTGCTCCCCCCTTTGGCTATATTTATTATTTAGCTCATTTGTAGCCCACCTGTCTCCACAATGGGGACCCAAAGCAGCTTATGTAATTTTCCTCTCCTCCATTTTCTCCACAGAACAACCCAGTAAGCAGGGGCAGACTGGGAGTGAAAACCCCCTAGGAAAAATGCTCCTCCCCAGCCTGCCCTGCCCCCAAAGGAGGAAAGGGGAGAGGAAGAGGCAGTCTGCCTGACCCTCCCTCCCAAAAGGGGGAGGAAGGGACACCCATGTGCTGCTTCTCTCTTTGGGGGCAGGCTGGGTACTGACTCCCCCATCTTGACTGGAACACCTGGGTGCCTCCCTTGCCTTGTGCATGGCTCGACTGGGCCACCTAGGCACCTCCTTCACCTTATGTGGGGCTTGACCAGGCTGGTTCACTGCCTCTCATTCCTTGCATTGGGCTCAGCTGTGCATCTCTCTCACCTCATGCAGAGCTTGGCCAAGCCGTCACCATCTAATTTTCCTAGCACAGGGCTCAGCTGGGCCCAGCTCTACCTTCTGCCTCTGCTCATGGGGTTCAGCCAGGCCAGGTACCACCATCTGCTTCACCTCATGCAATGCTCAGCCAGGCCAGGTCTCACCTTGTGTGAGTGCAGGCCAAGCCAGGCAATACCACATGCATACATCATGCAGAGACAAGCACTGCTGCCTGCCTCACCTCACACAAGCTGAGCCAGGCACTTGCGCAGAGTTCCAGTGGTCCGGGCTCCATCTTCGCAACCTTGCCTCAGTCAGTCTGGGTACCATCTTCTCCACTTTGCCCAAGACTTGGGCAGGTCTGGCTCAGTCCTTCTGTCATAGCCTTTCTGGTTCAGGTAGGCAGGAGGTGATTGGCCCATTCGGACGTGTCCTGGTGCTCTTAATGGCTAATTTGCCCTTGACTGTGAAGTAAATTAGGCTGAGAATATGTAACTGGCACAAGGTCACCCAATGAGTTTCCACATCAGAATAGGAATTCAAGAGCGTAGTCTGAAACTCTGACCACTACACCACACTGGCTTTCATGGGCTGGATGCTATTGAATGGTAGCAAGCAACCAGGCCAGAGTTAGTCAGGCAAGTTGTGTGGTAGCAACGTGACTCAATGGTTGTTGTGGAGCCTGGCCTGTTGAATGCTTCCTTAAAGGCTAAAACAGCCCTGCCCCCTCACCCTGCCTTTTACTGACAGAAATCAAGGCTGGAACAGGCTTGCAATACTGTCGTGGTTGCATAGCAAAAGCCACTGAGGGCATCCATTTCTTAAAGCTGCAGGTGCTTCTTTTATCATTCAGGGTTTTTTATTTATACTATACCACCTTTCTCCCCAATGGGGACTCAAAGCAGCTTCTGTTGTTCTCCTTTCTTCCATTTTTATCCTCAAAACAACCCTGTGAAGTAGGTTAGGCTGATCCTGTGTGACTGGCCCAAGGTCACCTACCAAGGTTTCATAGCAGAACTGGGAGAGAAGAAGAGATTCCCACATCAATAGGGCTACCAAGTCCCCCCGGGGGGCCCGTTCCCCGGCACTGCCAGATCGGGCCCCGGGGGGAACCCCACCCCCAAAGCACATCACAGGGAAGTGACGTAAGCACGTCCGGGATGTTGGGGGCGGGGCCACAATAATCAGAGGGAAAACTCTATGGTTTCCCCTCGGATGATTTTGGCCCTGCCCCCAACATCCCAAATGTGCTTACGTCACTTCCATGTGACGTGCTTGCAGCGCGCGCCCGCAAAGTAAGATTTTCCCTGCAAGGGGGGAGTCTGCTATGGGGAACTAGGTTTATAGGGTCATGATGGCTGAATGGGATTCCATGTTTGGAGGCAGTATACTTCTGAATGTCAGTTGCTGTGCGGACAGCAGCAGAGTGAAGCTTTGGCCTCTGTGCCAACTCTGTGGACCTTCTGAAGAATCATCTACTGTGGGAAACAGTCCAGCAGGACTCTGCTTGCAAGACTGCCTCTTCCTATATGATCTCATGAACATATGATCTCATACGCTGCCTCAAATGTTCAGATCTGTTTCTCCTGACCTTTGTCCAGCACGTGAAGACATAATCTTTTCTGCTCTGGCTCCAGCCCTTTGGAACAGCCTCCCAAATGTAATGTACAGATCCTCTTCCCTGCCTGATTTTAGGACTTTTACATCAACAGGAGGCACGTTATATTTCTTTATTTAATACCCTGGAACTAAATGGTTTAAATCAATATAATGACTTATCATGTTTTCTGTGGATTACTGCATGTATACTCCTTTAATGTAAGGACAGAGTCTCAAAAAACTTATTTCTAATTCTCAAGCATGACTTTTGGTAGAGGACTGTGTCCCTTTAATTAGCCACGCCTTTTGTGTTCTATAAAACTTTGCAAGGCTAAAGAGTGACTGAACGTGCTTTTCACTTTGGAGGAGGCTTATAGCTCATAAAAAAATTTTTTTGCAGCGTTCATTGAAAGAGAACTTTGGATTAAAACTTTGGGTAAGAACTTTTCACTTCTTTGAGACTCCGTCTAGTATGAGATTACTAGCATTGTAACCTATTCTGTTCCTGCTATCTTTTATGTTAGTATTTGGCAACCTTGTGCTGAAAATTAATGTTGAACTCCCTGAGGAAGTTTCTGAAACAGAAGGATATCTGGACCTCTGCTGGAGGAAGACAGAACACATGTTATAAAGAGACTTTAAGGAGTCCTCCCTTTTGAAACTTTTATTTAACAGAGGAGGACTATTATTAATTATAAGGTTGTACAATATCTTTTGAGATTATATGGAGATGATATTTGATATTTTTGATATCTCTTATATTGTGAATTGTGATTAAGATGATTAATTATATATGAGGGCAGATCTGCGCGTCCCCACCCCACCATAGCTGGCAATCCAAAACAGTCCAGTGGCACCTTTAAGACCAAGTTTTATTCAGGTACAAGCTCTCCCTCCTCTGTGAGGACAGATCTGCACATTCCCCCCCCCAATAGCTAGCAATCCAAAACAGTCCAGTGGAGCCTGAGTGGTGGGTGTTGCCTTCTGACACACTTCTGGTGATGTCAGGAGGTGTGACATATGCAAATAAGTTATGCTAATAAGTTATGCTAATGAGCTCCTGCACCTCTTTTTCTACAAAATGACTCCTTTTTGTTGTTGTTGTTCAGTCGCACAGTCGAGTCCGACTCTTCGCGACCCCATGGACCAGCTCCCGCCAGGCCCTCCTGTCTTCCGCCGTCCTCTGAAGTTGGCTCAATTTCATGTTTGTTGCATCAATGACACTGTCTAACCATCTCATCCCTTGCCGTCCCTGTCTCCTTTGACCTTCAATCTTTCCCAGCATCAGGGTCTTCTCCAGTGAGTGCTCCCGTCTCATTTGGTGGCCAAAGTGTTTGAGCTTCAGTTTCATTATCTGGCCTTCCAGGGAGCAGTCAGGGTTGATTTCTTTTAGGATTGACTGATTTGATCTTCTTGCAGTCCAAGGGACTCTCAAGAGTCTTCTCCAGCACTATAGTTCAAAAGAATGTATTCTTCGGCGCTTGGCCTTCCTTATAGTCCAACTCTCGCAGCCATACATGACTACTGGGAATACCATTGCTTTGACCATGCGGACTTTTGTTGGCAGGGTGACTCCTGACTGTCCTTAAATCTATATTCTTACAAGTGCAAACTTTACAGTGCAAAATGAACAGATCCAGCAAGGCCGGTTCTTTTGAAGGTGAATAAAGGATATGAACCAGTCTCCCTAGAATCCCTTGTTCATTTTAGGAAGACCAGACTGGTGGCAAAAAAATATGAATAATTTATGGGATTCTTTGTCTTCTAGTGTTAATAATCTGCATTTCTGTGATGCAGCAAATACCTTTCCATAGATAACTAAGTAGTTGATTGGTAAGCTAGTAATCAATGTAAACTGAGAATTTTAGCAAACTTTGATACTTGAACAAATTTTCAGAAAGAAACAGAAGAATGGTAGATATGCTTGTGACAGTCAGTTTACCATGTGGTTAAACCCAAACCACAGAGCTTCCCTCTTTGTAAATGCTGGTCTATATTCACTCAGGATGTACAACAGACATTTTTGGAAGTACAATACCCACCTGATGAAGTAAGGAAACAGTTCAACAAAGCCAGAATGATACCAAGGGATAACCTGCTACAAGATAGGGCCAAACAAAACAACAGCAGAACCCCACTGATGGTCACATACAGCTGTCAGCTCAAATCAGTTCAATGCATCATTAACAATCTGGAACCTATGCTGGACAATGATACTCCTCTCTCACAGACAGACAGAGGAGATTATAACACAATATTGCTGAACTTGAATTCATTCACAAGTTCAGAACAATGGACCCCTCCCAGGGCTGAATAGGGACATTGGATTCTTATCTCACTGGAGATTCTAATTTTCTGCCCCCAAACATTTCTCCTCTGCTCTAATAAAGTTGATTATAGTGTGCATTGTACCTCTGTATCTTGAGTTCCTTTTTTGCAACACCCCTCTCACCTTCTGACTGGAATATAAGGATTCAGAGATCTCCATTCCGACTAGATCTGATGAAGGGAGCTTTGACTCTTAAAAGTTTATATCCCAAAAAACCTGCTGGTCTCTAAGGCACTACTGGACTCAAATCTAGCTGTATTCGCTTAGGCATCCACAACAGATACTTCTCAGCACCATGATAGGTAATTGGGTCACTACACACAAAGACAGATGATGGCCTATTTGATTTGCCTAATCATAGCAGGATTCTTTTCAGCTTCCACATTTGTACCCATCTAGGGGAAACATGCTTGCCCTCCCATATGGAAGCACCAATTTATACAGCCAGCAGCTTTATATGATCCCTCCCGGTCATGAACCTACTTGTGATCCTATTTGCTTCTCCAAACATGGGCAAAAACATCTGAACTGAACCATAATCAGTTGCAGATTAGTGCATATTTAAAGCTTGCAGAATCTATTATGGCATAGCTACTACCTTCTGTGACTAAGATATGTTTTACATCTAAGCCTAGCTGGAACTGGATCCAAAAGGCAATTCAGTGACCAATGCACAGGATGTTTGTTTAACTGGGTATACAAACTCAGTCCTTTCTAACCCAATTCATAAAAAGGAAAACAAACTAACCAAAGGGAAATATTAAATTATTTCATTTCTGCCACCATCAAGATTTGCAGAATATCCCAGCTAGACGCTAACTCTGACCTTTTCAATGAGTGGGGCAAATGTTGTACAGTTTCTCTCTTGAATGGAGATTTTTTACAGACATCTTCTGTAATTCAGCTGTCATTCAGGTGGCAGAACACAATCACCCATAGCATTCTGGATTGTGATTGTAATAAGACACACAAGGATAGCAAGCTTTCAGGTGATGAGGTCACTCCAGTCCCTGCAAGTTCCTAAAGAGCATGACCTACTTGACAAAGCTAACCCTCAAGGAAAGTCATTAAATAATTGCTAAACTCTTGTGGGAAAGTGGCAGATCAAGACATGGACTTAAAGAAACCATGTAGTGTTTCAGTGCCTCTTTTCAAGAGAAGAGTGATTAAGTTCAATGGGTGTAATAGAAAGTGATGGATGGACTTTAAGGAATTATTATTCAGTGATACTTAGCAGCTCTGAACTGTAGATAACACACAGTAAGTCTGGAATTTAACACAGGCGATGTCAGACACACATATACCATAAGAAGCCCCATACATTGTGATTCAAGTATAGTATGCAAATCAATATATCTAATTCTGAACCTGTTACCTGTGCAGGTTCACAGAGCCAGCTAATGGGGCCAGGGTCAGAGGGGAGACATTTTTCTACAAACCCAGGGGATTCCCTCAGGTTTGCAGGAAAATGTGGGGAAAAATATGGAGGGAAGGATGTTTCCTAAAGGGAAGGATGTTTCCTGCACTTACACACAGAAAAGATTCCTGTGCTTATCTTGAACAGGGAGGGGAGAAGGAGGAGAAGCAACTGACTCCGCACACTGGGACATAGCTGCCAAAAACAGTCCCTCCTTTGCCAGCCAGTGGTCAGGAAAGAGGAGAAGGAGCCTCTTGAGCTTCCACTTCCCACCTGCCTTGCTCAAGAAGGGAAGAGGAAGCCACTGACACTAAGGATAGGGGAGGAAGACCAGGGTGGGGAAAGTGGGATCTCTCACAGGTCACCCCACACACACTACTACTGCCACAACATCAGCCAGGCTGGTGGAGGTGTGGTGCTGCAGCTGTGGGCTGCCCCATGAGTGGCCAGCCCACAGTGTATGGAAGGGTGAGATCCCCCTCTGAGGGTTGTCCTTAGGTGGGGAGGGGAAAGAAGGGGAGAGCCAAAGCCAGAGCTTCAATTACCAGACAGGCAGTGGCTCTGCAGGAGGAGGGAGCAAATAGGTATCCCACCATGTGTGGAGGGGGACTGGATCCCCCCCCCGCAAGTCTTGTGGATCCCTACTTGATAGACATGTTTGTGTGACATATTTTCATGATAACAGATATTTGTTAGATTTTTTGAGAGTTCAATTTCAACCAAGGAAGGCAGTTTTGGATCACATAAGTCAGAGGTATTCAGAAGAAGAAGGTAACCCTGCAGATAAATTTTGGCCTTTGCTAAATAAAGTACCATTCTCTGACTAATGTAAATTTCATTCATACACATCCCTCCAAGGGCAGTTTCAAATGCAATCTTTTTATTCTTGTTCTCTGTTATTGTACCGAAATCCAAGTGCACATGCACAGTGTTCCCTCTAAGCTGAGTTAGTGTGAGCTAGCTCACAGTTATTTAGCCTCCGGCTCACACATTTTTGTCTCTGCTCAGGAAGGATGGCTCCAGAGCAAATTAATTTATGCAGTAGCCAAATTGCTCGCTCACAACTTTAATGCCAGTCGCTCACAAAGTAGAATTTTTTGCTCACAAGACTCCACAGCTTAGAGGGAGCATTAGCTGTGAATCATATTAGAAGGCTGCTTGTATACCTCCCCCTTTTTAGTATTGATTTGAATAGCATTCGAGAAAGGACCATCATACTATTATGATAGATATATATATATATACATACCAGATATATACACACCAAGTTGAAAATAACATGAAGCACATATTAAATTATTACAGTACCATTTTAAAATTCCAAAAGCACATTCTTTGCTTCAAAAACCAGATTTTTTGCACTGTCTATTCTTGCAGTGGATCCAAAATAGTGCAAAGCAGTAACCCTTCCGCTAACTTTTGTTTAGTTTCAGCTTCAATACACACACGAGAGCCCTCAGGATCCCAGACAAAATGGTGGTCATGTGTGCCAGGAGGATCACCAGTAGCACACCATCCCTGAATGAAAAGAGCTAAAGAATTACTGTAATGTCTATTGCATATTCCACCTGATAATTGCCAAAATAAATGGCAGCATCAAATGTTATAATGTTATAATTCAATATAAAAACTGATGAAACTGCAGGAAAGGTAGCGTGCTCAGTAGTTTCAAGTCCCGCTCTCTGTGCCTTCAGAGGTGAGGCAGGGGACAAATAGAGACAGGGCATTTTATTTGGTGGCACCTCACCTTTGGAATACTCTCCCCATTAAGAGTCACTTGACTCCTATGTTACTTTATTTTAGGCCAAAATGCATCTTTTCCTTCAGGGTTTTAACTAGGGGGTTAATCTTATCAGTAAAGGAGCTGCAGTGGCTCAAGTAGTTAAGACGCTGAACTGCAAGCTGTGGAAGGTCAGTAGTTCAGCAGTTCGAGACCCAAGTGTGCCGCATGACGGAGTGAGCTCCCATCTCTAGTTCCAGCTCCTGCCAACCTAGCAGTTAGAAAGCAAGAAATTGCAAGTAGATAAATAGGCACCACTTTGGTGGGAAGGTAACAGCGTTCCGTGCGCCTTGGTGTTTAGTCATGCCGGCCACATGACCACGGAAATGTCTTCAGACAGCGCTGGCGCTTCGGCTTTGAAACAGAGATGAGCACCGCAACCCTAGAGTCGGATTCGACTGGCTTCCGAGCAAGGGAACCTTTACCTTTACTTTGTGTCTGTGTATATGTAGATATGTATTACACACATATGTGCTTACACTGGATTTTCAGCCATGGCTATTATACATTGTAATAGATTTTGAGTCAGACATGGTTATCAGCAATGTATTAATCACTAGGGGCCTTAAGTACTAGTTAACAGCTTAAATGTTTAAACTATTAAACATCTATTAACTCTGACTCCATTGTTTCCGCACAGAAGAATGTTGATTAAAAATGGCACTGTATTTGTGAAGTGATGCTTTAACTGGTCTGTGAAACCATTAAAAGAGTAGCATCTTTAAACTACCGTAGCACTGAAAGCAGAAAGCACTGCACAATACAGCCAATTTATCCAAAAGATCGGTGGACACTGAAACAGCCAAGTAGCCATAATGTTCTTTAAACTGATATTTATTGGCAAAGAGGCCATGGAAAACACATGCAACAACTGCTGTGCCATGGCAAGATGCATATTTATTTCATAGTTATTGGGGGGGGGGGGATGTTGCAAGAGTATCAGAAATTACCAGGAGTAGGATAAGCTTTATGTTTTGTAACAGGCATAGGAATTCACTTTATTTTTCTAACACCCATATTTGCATATTCTGGGGGTTTTTTAAGGCAGCAAGGAAAGATGCATTGGATTGCCACTGTTGACACGTCCTTAAAGCTCTATAATGTCCTTCAGTTAGACTTTTCTACAGTTCAATTTAACCCCCATTTCTCATTGCAGAAAAAACTCCACTGATAGAAGGGCTGGTAAGAAAAAAAGGTTCCCATTACAAAGACACGTGGTGTGTGTCTGAAGCCCTGCCCTGAACTACTTGGGTGAGAAAGCAACCCCCCCCCCCCCCAGCAGCTTCTGTTGTGATTTGCATGCCCGTCAAAAGCCGATTTCCCTCGCTGGGAAAAGCCCGCATCTCTCTTTTTCCCCCACCCCCTCCTCCCCATCTCCTTGCTTCCTCTCCATCTTTTATGGCCGTTGCCATGGTGCCCAGGGAGAGCTAAGCACCGCAGCAGGGGAGGGGGAGGAGGCGGTGCATGCTGCAATTTCCAGGCTCTCTCCTCAATGAGCTCATCAACCTCCTCCTCCAAGAGGGAGGTGGCTGAGGCTCTGGCTATTGCTGGTGGGTGGTTTCCATCTTCAGCATCACCAACCAAGGGTGGGGGGGGAACAGCTGCTGATGTTGTGTTCTGAAGCAACCTCAGTAGAAGGGAAAATGGATTCAGCTTGCCCATCCCTCGCCTTTCAACATCTTCCTTTGGTTTCGACATGGTGAGCATAAGCAGTGAAGAAGCACTGGCGTTTCGCTATTGTGGCTTGTTATTACTGATCTTTTTAATCTGGTGGGGGTGAATCTTTGCTGTGTGGTGCCGGGTATTAGCATCAGAACCATGTAATAACAATGACTTTCATCGGAGCTGCTGGGAAGGGGGGGGATTGGGTGTCGTGTGAGAGCGAGAGGGAAAGGGAAAGGAAGATGGAGAGGGATGAAGGTTGATTAGGAGTCGGTTTAGGAAAATGCAGCTCCAAGATTAATCTTCGCCATCCTCTTGGTGAAGATACAGGGTGTGGAACACTTGCCTTCCCATAGCAAAATGGGACATCCTGAAAATAACTGTCAATTAGAAATCGCAGAGGATTGTTTAAAAAAAAAAAAATCTGAAAGCTTTGGATTTGTTCTTGTGACTGCCCCAAAATGGGGCTGGGCCTTAGTGAAGTAGCATAATCAGATGCAGCAAAACCATATATAAATATAGGCACCGCTGGTTTTCATCAATGATTGATCTGTGGATATGTATATCAGTGGAGGTGCATAGGTATCATCCTGCATAATGTTTTAATGTATTGCTTAAGGATTTGGGTTGGGTGCAGTGTGTGTATGAGTGTGTGTGTGCATATTCTACAGACATCTGGACCTCTTTGTAGGTCTCTGTGTTCAGTCTATGTTCTGTTTTCATTGCAGTTGACTGACTGACTGACTGACTGACTGACTGACTGGCAATGCGTTTCACTTGGATGGCATGAGTGATTTATGGTCCCTTAGCTTCCTTGCAGCCAGCCACTTAGACAGATCCATGTCATTTTTTTTGGTATGTTATACGGCACTAAATCCTAATTCACAACCTCACTGTCATGGCTATAAAGGAGAGTACAAAGATACTGAATATGCTCCCATTCATATTTTACACTCTCTGTTTGGATGTTTTACAGTCTGAAGAATGATATCCCCAGTTCTAGAGGTTTATTTAGTAGGTCAAATTCTACCTGAATGTACATTTCATCTTAGAAAGTAGTTTATAATTATAAGAATAACCAATTTCATTCAGGAATTCTGGCTTTGGTGATAGTTCTATACCTACATGTATTGTATGGAATTGTGTCAATACAGGATTATCATGTGTTATATTAGCATGGACAGAAATTTTTGAGAGTTTTCTCATCTTTATTCTACCACTAGAAATCTAGAGAAAACCCATATGCCTGGATTTAGGTGCTGACATGTGTATATGCAGTGTTAAATCACATAAGTGATAACAGGAAGATACAATATACAACTGTACATTTCATAGTTTTGATATCCTACTTAGGCCATTATAATTCCTGATTACCATGAGTCAACACTGGTTTTGGGGAACCGATGTCCACTTGGTTCTCATAGGAAACTGTAGGGCTTTTTAACCTATGGATAAAGATTACTGCATTTCAGTTAGGATCTGTTTCATTGATCTGGGGCTAATGGGGGGGGGGAGAGACCTAGAATCATAAGAATCATAATTTCTTAAATGTAGAATTTGTTTAGGGTCAGGAATACAATAAGCACAAGTTATACTAGTGACACAGTAGTTGTCCACGAGATGTATACTGATTTCCATACAATCAATTTTTGCTGTTTTTCATTTCCAGTTCATAGACTACACATTTTCCCTTAAGAAAATTATGTTTGAAAGTACATGTATTATACTTCACTGATAAGCAGGACTGGCTGCAGCTGTTGATTGAGTACTCTGTGAGAAAATAACTGTGAAACAGGCCAGAAGCCCTAAGATTTATCATTTATCTGATGTGATTCTTCTCAAGTACTACAAATGTTACTACTAGGCTTGCTGTGTGGAATTCTAAGATTGTAACAAGCATCCAGCAGCTATTTCTTGTGACCTGGTGATAACTGATGGGGGAAGGGCTGTGTAGCAAAGTGGAGATGCTATTGCTGCAATTGTAGATAGAAGCTGGTACAGGTGATCTTGGGTTGGCAGCAAGAGGGTATGAAACCAACAGGGAGCAAGGCTGTCTAACATCTCAAGGCAAAATGTCTTTGTTGAGGCATCCTCATGGGAAAGAGATCCAAAATGCCACCCTTTGGCAATAGCAGCCCTTCCTTATACAGTTTAGTGCCGGCTACAAGATTGGGGGGACAGCGGTGTTAAGTGAGTAACTATGCTGACGGTGAATATATTATTGTTTTTAAATATAATGTTCTCTTACACAGAAGATAGGGGTGCACTTCCTTCATAGACTCTGGGGTGTGTGGAGACGCAGGATAGTTTACAGCAGAGATGTCAAATGTAAGGCCCAGATGTCTTATCATGCCCTTTAAAGGTCCCCTTTATGGTTCACAGTATTCTAAACATATGCATAATGGTTGATTCCACTTCATGGTCAGGAAGACAATACCCTTAGTAAAGTAAATGTTCAACCTTTTCTTGTTACTGTAGTCGTGGGATAAATGTTTAATAACAGCTGTTTAATAACAGCCGGAGAAGAAATCCCATTGTAGTTCAATAAGGCTTGTTCTAATTTAATCAGTTTTGTTGTTACTATCTACAGTGTATATAGGGGTAACCCTCCTCCTGCCTAAGTTCACAAAGCACACATCTGATTTAAAAGTGATGTTAGGGCAAGGAGAACTTTCCCATGCAACATTGCATATACTCAATGTCTCCCTTAAATGAAATCCTTGACCTAGGGTTGCCAACCTCCAGGTGGGACCTGGAGAACTCCTAGAATTACAACCGATCACCAGACTACAGAGAACAGAATGGGTACTTTGGAGGGTAGATGGTACAGCATTATACCCTGCTGAGGCCCTTCCATTTCCCAAACCCTGCCAGTCCCATGCTTTAATCCAAACCTCCAGGAATTTCCCAACCCAGAGTCGGCAACCATACCTTCGCAAAGATCAGCATGCAAGGATCCAAAGTCAGAAAGGGCATTATACTGGTGTGCTAATGCTGCACATGTAGCTGCTTTCCACATGTAGTGGCCCAGTTCATAAAAGATGTTGAGCCTGTGAAAAGTCACAGAGGTAAATTCTCCTGTCCTGCCAGCCTTACACTGAAACCAGGCTGCCTAGTTTATACTGTATTGCCAACAGAGCAGCAGGGTTACTTGCCCAAAGCAAGGTGATCTTCTCACAGTGTGACTATTCTTATACATATTTTCCCTCGTTGGGTATGGATGGAATGCCAAGCATTTGTACTTTTATTGCAGCTATTTCTTTTGACAATGGCCAATGCAGGTCTTGTTTCATTGGTCTCTGTTTAATAAGAAGAGAAAACAGTATTGATAGGTCATCCTTTTTCTCTGACCTTTTCATATTACTAAGATTGTAATCCAGCAGGAAAATGCATGATTTCTTTTTCATTATTACAAGAAATGATTACATTTGTGGTAGTCAATTCAGGGAAACAAAATTTCTAGCAAAGCAAGACCTCAAGTAATGTTCAAGATTACGCTCCTATGATCTACCTTTACTTTATTTTATCATATACTAGCTAACAATTCAGTTTTCACAAATCACTTTATAGAAGCACTCATTTATACTGAAAGTTGTGTGGGTCTCAGACTTACCACTGAAATTGTATAACTGTGTACTGGAATTAAATCAGAAATCAAATTCTACACCCCAATATTTTCCATCACAATCAGCTTTATATTAGTGTAGTTTATGTTGTTATAACTTTATAGCAGGCATAAGAAAGAATCTTGTCCATTGTCATATGTGGCTAGTGCTACTAGTTGTTGTTTGTTTGTTTGTTTGTTTTGTTTTAATCATGCACCTAAAAATAAATTCCTGGTTTCCATCTAGGGTTATACTGAGCTTCTAGTGTGTTGTACATAATATTCTAGGGAGCATTCTAAGAAGCCAAGTATTCAATTGAGGGAACAGCAGCAGCAGACACCATTTGAAAGACCTGTGTGCTTAATTCAGAACTATTAATTTGCAACAACCCCCCCCCCCAAAAAAAAACAACCTATCTGGAAGATCCAGCAGAAAATTTAGACCTGATTTAAATGTGATGCTGGCCATTAAGGAAAAAAGTTATCCATGTACATGCCCACATCTGCTATAAACAGCTAATCTGCATGCAAACTTGGCACACCAAAGATTCATAGCATGGGCAAACAGTATGCTGGCATGTTAATGCTGCAAATAAAAGACTGCAGAAGTAGCAAACTGATTTGGCTATGGGCACATTATTGTACAACGCCCAACGTGATCAAGAGCAAGGGAGGCAATCTGCATTTCTTTATGGAGCACGAAGTGACACACTGGCTCCAGCCATAGCAGTGGCCAAGCAGGCCTGAGGATAGTTCTTTTATCTCTCTTTGTGCAAGCAGGGATACCAACTGTAGTTTGGGAAATTCCTGGAGATTCAGGGGCAGAGCCTGGGGAGGGAGCTCAGCGGGGTATACTGCCATTCAGTCCACACTGCAAAGCAGCCATTTTCTCCGGAGGATATGATCTCTCTATTTTGGAGATCAGTTGTAATTCCAGGAGATCTCCAAACTACACCTTGTGATTGGACACCCTATGTATGGTATGTTATTAGAAATAGGAGGCCTTATCTCACATGATGTAGCTTTGAATTCCCTTGGTTTCAGGCTGAACAAAGGGGATTGGATGGAAGCATTAGGGGAAGTCCACAGAGTGCAGAGTATATGTGGGCCACAGAATCTTCTGGACTTGTACAAGGATTGCCAGGCCCAGCCTGGCAACCAGTGAGAGATGGATGGGGCAAGGACATGGGGGGCAGCCATCAGTGATGGCATGACATCACTTTCAGAGGAATCTGGAAGTGACTTCACGCCTCTCTAGAATTTGCTGGAAACTATGGTTTTACTATAGAGTTTCCTGCAATTCCTAGAAAGGTGGGCTGTCAGGAAGTGATGCATACCATTCTTGGCAGCAATTTCTTCTCCTTTCTGCTGTTGGCTGATGGAGTGATAGAAGGCGAGGCCTGATAAGGCAGGAGATTTCCCACCCCAGATGGGCCCATGACAGCCCTAAACTGCACAGAAGATTTGTGTCCATGTTCCTGTTTTGTGTACTCCAACTACAACATCTTTACATTTCCACTGATAGATATGAGTCCTTCCTCCTCCTCAAAGCTTCCCCTGAGGAAAGAACAACCTCCAAATAAGGCCCTTCATATTTTCTAGCAATTTGCAGGTCATGTGCAAGCAGCTCTCCATAAACAGAGACAATGCTTTGAGTACAGAGTGTGGAAGGGGCAATTTTTAGTGGTAACAATCTTTGTGGCTGTGGTCAGTTTCTTAAGCTCTCTGCCTCCTCTAAAGCAGGAATATAATGCTTAATTCATTAAGAATACCTGCAAAGGCAAATAATCAGCTAATGTTTGTGAGGCACTTCAGAATGTTAATTTTGTTCCAAATGTTATTTTTGTATACTTTATTAATAACCCACCTTTCTCTTCAATGGGGACCCAAAGCGGCTTCCATTATTCTTCTCAGTTTTATTCTCACAACAACTCTGTGAGGCAGGTTAGGTTGAGAGTGTGTGACTGGCCCAAAGTAACCCAGCAAGCTTCCACTGGTAGAGTATGCATTCGAACACATATCTCCCAGGTCCTAGTCAAACATTAACCACTATGCAACACTGGCACTGTATGGTTTGATTTTAGTTTGTTTTCATTGCCAGCTCTGGGAGATGACCCATCTAGGGGTTGCCAGTCCTTGGCAACCCCTGGGATGTTTGGGGGGCAGGGCTAGGCTTTCTGACACACCATGTGATGCTTCAACATCACTTTCAGCCACGCACCAAGAAGTGACATTACAACATTGCCAACTGGGAGACTACTAGAGCACTGTGGTTATATGTGACATGATTTCCAGTTATCTGACCAGAACTGATTGCTGCAATGCCACTGCCTGTCCCCACATTTTGCTTCCACTGCTGTGCCAGGTAGCAGTGGGAGCTCAGGGGCAGGAGGTCTCCTACTGTAGCACTATAGTGCTATAACTGAGATGCCTAACTGCATCTGATGTTTCTTTGTATCCTATAGGTATCCGATATGTGCTTCCAAAGGTGCTGATTATTGTCACATCCAGCCTAAATTGGTAAACTAAGGGCACCTCATGCTCACTTTTTACTGCCTTTCAAGCCTGTGTCTGTACACACCATACAGAAATGGGAACCCAAGAGATAGGTTTAAATGTTTGGTTTTATTGCATGTGTTGCAAAATCACTGACTGCTATCCTACAGGGACAACTTGAAAATCAGGATGCCTCTGGTTTTACAGTCATTCTGGGCAGGCCTATTGCCAGCTGCCTGTCTCAGCCCATTACTCCCATAAATAGATCCTCAAACCCAGATGGAAAATTTCTTGAAACATTGCCTCTTGTTACCTTCCTTGGCTGTTCAGACTGAACATCACGACAGGCTTGTGGACAAAGGTCAGTCTCAAAGGAATAGCTAAACATGAAACAATTAAAATATGTGGTAGAATTTGAGGGGTTATTTATCTTTTTTTCAGAATTAGACTTTTTTATTTTAAATCATCAATACTTCCAAAATACAAGAGTCCATGCCTGTTTCCCTCAGTTACCAGGGTGTACATGGACAAGAAAGAAAAAGAGACATACCAAGAGGATACTGGGATTTGGGGAGAATAGGCTTGGCATAAAAGTAATGGGTGAATGGTGCACAAAATGTACAAAACCTGTCACTGCCTAGATCTTCCGGGTGTATGTGTGTGGGGGTAGAACACCTTAAAACTGTTTTATAAAAAGAACCCCTATATTATCTGGGAGTCAAATCTGATACGCTTGTGCTGTAGCAGTGGCAGTAGGACGGTTAAGCCAAGCATGGCAAATCGAAGGGACAGAAAAAAATGAATCTACTGCAAAGGAAATTATGTTTTACATGGCATTTAAAAGTAAAAGGACATTTCCTTTAGGCAAGAAGTCTTTTACACTATTTGGTGTGGTGTTTTGCCTCAGCAGGGACCCAAACATACTAGGTTAGCAGGAAATCCTTTGTTCTTAAGCAATTCCAAACTAGAGCTTGCCAAATATTACCAGAGCTTTGGATAGCTCCAGGCAGTCCTGTTCTACATTCTGGTTAACCATCAGAAAACGAATTGTCCTATGTTCTTTCTCAGGTTCTGAAAAGCTTATCCAATCCAATCAAGATGGGCAGAAGGGGCCAATTGGGGAAAAGGTTGGAAAAAATAGCCAAATTTAGGATTTCAGAATTCATGTAGAGGAAGGGGATATAGCTGTGTCTACATGACACCAGAGCTGTACTGGTAGAGCGTGAACCTGTCCTTGGTTAGATAAAAATTGCAACAGTAGAAATGGTAGCTTAGGTGGAAATTTTTTGGGGGTGTGTGTGTTATTTTGTTTTGTTTTAATATCAGAATTTACCGGTATAAATTTTACCAATCAACTAAAAAAAATATGACAGGATTTTCTTTTGAAACATTTTCATTATGATAATGAAACTGCTAGCCTGAGTTTAGAAGATCATTTTGGAAATATTACTATTGAAGGATTGACCACTGTTAGTATAAGGCTGTATTATGAGGCTTGTCAATTAAGACTGTTACAAAGCATGAAAATGGGCCTTACTGAGTATTTATGGAAATCATTGAGCTGAAAGCCTGCTGTTAAGATTAGAAATTGCTAGGGAATGGGAATCAAAGATGACCCTTTGTGACGAATCCTGATACTAGACATTGTGGGGTGAAGCACGGATGAGAACCTAACTTTTCATGTACAGTAGATGATGGGTTACATATAATCAGATAAATTTATTGGAAAATGGTCAATGTTTTTGTCCTGTGTAAATGAAAATCCTAATATTACTGGACTGTCTTGAAAAGTGAATTATTTCGGGCTATGTATAGTCACTAATTAATTGCAATTGTCAGGCACATTTAAAAGAGGGGTTTTTTGTTTTAAATTTAGATAATGGCTTTATGTGTAGTGCTGTACTCTTATGATTTACCTAAGTATCTTCATTTAATATTTTAATACTTTATGAGAAACTCTTAGTTACTCAGTATTATTATTATGTTTATCTTGATCTTACCTGGAAAACACGTAAGGAGATATATGTAAAAATACTTTAAAATCAAGCCAATTTCCACTACATATGGATCTTGTATTTGAAACTAAAAATGCAGTTTGTGTTGGTTAGAAATGTCTCCTGCCTTTGTCTGGTGAAAAGAAACTGATTGGCTGTGAATGTGATTCAAACAACTCATTCACCTATACATAAAAATTAATAGTAAAAACAGTTTTACCACTAATTAGCTGTGCCTATACACATAACATTCCTCAAGACAGCAGTGTCCTTCCTTCTCATTCCAGTCGAAGAGGAAATATCAATGGACAACCTAATGCTACTGTTCACTCCTGTTGCAAGTCAGTATTTGAGTTGTGCTAACTGTAGAAAAATTATTTATATTTATTTATTATTACGATTTGTATCCCGCCTAGCCATAGGACATAGTGTATTGACAGTGTGAGGGGGGGTGGAATGGTATAGTGTAGCCCGATCTTTTCAGATCTCAGAGCTAAGCAGGGTCGGTACTTGAATAGGGGATTACCAAAGAAGACTTCACACATAAAGCAGAGAAATTATTTTACAGCTATACCAAGAAGGCACCAATGGCAAGTTAAGTGATAGTTGGAATCACTAGCAAGACTCTAGCAAGACTCTAACAGTGCAATCCTCCAGTCTAAGCCCAATAACTGTTAGAGTCGTGCTAGTGATTCCAACTGTTATGTTTTCACTGTATTGAATGCAATGTTAAGCTTGAGTGTCAGCCAGGATTCTAAGCTGGAACAATCCTATTGGCTAAAGGTAAAATGTAACCAATCAAAGCTGGAGAACTGTGCTGGAGGGAACAGACCTGATTGGACTTTATTGTAAGAATACTATTGGTCCTTAACTATTCCTGGGCGTGGCTACATCAGCCCGGGATTGTTTAAAAGGGAGCTATGCTCCACTGTTTGCGTTGTGTGTTCTTCTGACGTTCCTGTTGTTAAATAAAGCTGAAATCAGTCCTTACTACGGCGTTGAGTCAATACTTGACAAATGGCGACGAGGATGGGATACTAGGATGGGTAGGCAGCCCCGCTAATCCAACGCTACAACGGAGAACGAAGACGCACACCCGGCCGAACCAGCCGCAGCTCCACCTGCTGTCGTGGTCGGACCAACCGCTGGAATGGCCATCAACCCGGCGTTCGAGGCGTTAGAACCGGGATCAGAGGATTGGGACTCGTACCTCTCCAGGTTCGAGTTCCACCTACAAGCAAACCAGATCGTGGACGAGGCAAGGAAGAAGGCGACGCTACTCAGCTCCTGCGGAAAGACGGTGTTTGATATCGCCCGATCTTTGATTGCACCCACCGACATCAAGGTGGCAACCTGGAAGGTCATCACGGACCGGTTAAAGGGACATTTTTCGCCCCAACCATCACAAATCGCCTGTCGCCATGCGTTTTATAAACGGAATCAAGGCCCCACCGAGTCCATCGCGGAATTCGTAAAGGCCCTAAGAAAAGCGGCCCGACCCTGCAATTTCACAGACTTGGAGGAAGCCCTCCTGGATCGTCTTGTCTGTGGACTGCGGGACGAACGGCTCCAGCAATGCTTCTTCGCAAAGACAGAACTTACCTTTGCGGTCGCCTGTGCTGAAGCCATTGCCGCTGAAGCCGCTGAGCGCTCAACCCGGGAGGTCCGGCAACGTGCAAACCCTATTGCCAAGGAGCAGACGGTCCATCACCAGGAGTCCAGCAGTTCGGACGGGGAAACAGAGGACGTCCACCGAACACGAGCAATGCAGCCCAAGCGGACCCCACTGAAGCCTGCACCACGCCGCGCATGCGCCGGTTGTGGCGGGAGCCACGAACGGGATCGCTGCTGGGCTCGAGACCTCATTTGCAGAGCCTGCGGAAAAACTGGTCACGTGGCAAGAGTCTGCCAGGCAAAGAAGAAGACACCGCCGATGTCACCGACACCAAGCCGGCGAGATCGCACGTCGGGCAGAGGGCGACCATCTGACTGCCATCAGACTGCCTGCTGCACTTGTCCATCCACTGTGCTGAGTACCGGCGCGACACCCCGAAAGAAGATTGTGGTCACCGTCCTGTTGGACAACGCTCCATGTACCATGGAGGTCGACTCTGGATCGGCTGTGACCATCATCTCCACGAAGACCTGGCACCAGCTGTTCCCGCAGCGCAGCCGCCGCCGTTTGGCGCCATCAGAGGCGCACTTATCCGATTTTCAAGGGCGGCGTATTCCACTAGCAGGTCAGGCCACGGTTGAGGTCAGTTTCCGAGACCGCAAGGTATGGTTGCCCCTCCTTGTTGTGGAGGGCGACAGGGTCAGTCTTTTAGGGCTGGAATGGTTCGATCCCCTGGGAATTGCTGTAACGGGGATAAATAAGGTGTGTGAAAATAAAGGGGAAGCCATTTACGCAGAGTTTCCAGAAGTTTTTGGGGAAGGGCTTGGCTGTTACACGGGGGCCCCGATCCATTTTGACCTTGACCCCACAGTGGCGCCTATCAGGCTCCGGTATCGGAAGGCTCCGATATCCCTGAAGGGAAAAATAGAAGCCATTTACGCAGAGTTTCCAGAAGTTTTGGGGGAAGGGCTTGGCTGTTACACGGGCCCCCCAATCCATTTTGACCTTGACCCCACAGTGGCGCCTATCAGGCTCCGGTATAGGAAAAGGGTATTCTGGAACCTGTTCCTTATGCGAAATGGGAAACGCCTATCGTAACACCTATCAAGGCTGATGGTTCAATACGAATTTGCGCCGACTATAAATGTACTGTAAATAAGGCTTTACAGCAGTATTCATATCCTGTGCCTGTAATAAGCCACGTTCTTGTGTCGTTAGGAGGGGGGAAGGTGTTTGCCAAGGTTGACCTGGCACAAGCCTATCAACAACTCCCCGTGGACCAGGCGACCG